>NW_023501148.1:0-257500 GCF_014066305.1 Letharia columbiana | reverse complement strand
AGAAAATTCGTCGAGGGTTTATTAATCGGTAATAAACTTTTTAGCTTTTTTTTCTTTAAAACTTTCTTCTTTATATTAACTCTTTTTATTATAAAACTATCTTCTTTATATATAAGAGTTTTATCTAAATAAAATAATAGTATTATAGCGATATCTAAAGTATAATATAATTATTAAATTATAGTTTTATTTTTTATTTATAAATAATTTTATAATAATATATATATAAATCGCGCGAAGAACTTAGTTTATATATTTTAATTTATTATTAATAGCTTTTCGAAAAAGTTAATATTATTTTATATTATCTATAATAATAATTTATTTAAAAGCGTTATAGTAAAGCGTTTATTAAATTTTATCGCTCTTTTTATAGATATTATTACTATCTTAATAGATATAATATTTTAATAAAATAAGATAAAACGAGATTTTAAATATCTAATTTTATTTCGCTTTAGATTAATATTAAAATAAAATTAAGATAGTATTAAGATAGTATTTTTCTATCGAGATAGTAAGAGTATATTACTATTTTAATAAATCTATTAACTAAGTTAGAATTTATATATTATTTTTATCTAAATCTTTAATCGCGTATTAAATAATATTTTATTATTTAAAACTTCTAAATATAATCTAGATTAAAAAAGAATCTATTATATATAAAATTAGAAATTATAATATATATTTTTATAGTAATAGCGAATTCTAATTATCTAACTAATTATTACTATTTAAATTTTTTTATAATAATAATAAATATTTATATTCTTATTTTTAGTCTAGAATTAGAATTATATAATTTATTAATTAAGATTTTAGATTTAAATAATTTATAGTCTTATAAAAGTACTTAAATTACTTGAATATATTAGCGATATTTTTATATATTAATTAATATTAATAAACTTTTACGTCTCTTATATCTCTTCACTCGTCTTATTAGATATAAATCTTTATTTTATTAAATTACTATATTTAAATTACTATCTAATTAATTTTAATTTTAATATTTATTCTTTTTTATTCGTAAGTATATATATTATATAGTTTTTAATAATTATATATTTTATCTTATATCTATAATTCGAGAAACTAGCTCGAGATTTTAAATTTACCGAGTACGCTACTTTTACTCGAGACTATCTTAGATCGATTTTATAACTTTTTAATTTCGAGTACTATTCTATACTACTCGAATACTATATTCGATATTTAAATACTATATTCGATATCGAATATATTTTATTATTAAAAAATATTTAAAGTTTAGAATCTTAATTATAATAAAAGAACTTTAAGAATATATTTCTTAATATTATCTTAAATTTAATCTCGTAATTAAGTAATTTAGATAATTTTCTCGCGAATATATTATTAATAGCGATCTCGAAGTATTATTATTTTAATAATTAAGAGTATTAATATATTAATAATTCTTAATATTTCGAAGTCTCGAGAAGGTTATTTTATATCTCGATAACTTTAAGAGTTATCGATTAAATCTCGAGAGCTTAATAATAATTAGAGATACTCGAGAACGTATTAATAATACTAGTACTATAACTAGTATATATCGCCTCTATACGCTTTAAACTATTTTATACTATTAGAACTAAATTTCTCGAATTATTAATATAGAAAAAATATATATAAAGAAGAAAAATAGTAAACTTTCTTAAACTTTATAATTTAAAATTTCTTATAAATAAGTTTAATAATAGTAAGATTAATATAAAAATAATAAGTTTAAATAAAATTAGAATAGTAAAATTAAAAGTAATAAAAAAGAATTATATTAATAAATATTATTTTAGCAATTCTTTTTTAAGAAAAGCTTTATAGATTATATAAGAATCTTACGTAATAAGATTAAATATTCTTCTAAAGGTCTACGAGTAAAGGTCTATAAATTAAATTCATAATCATTTTATTTAATTAGGGCTGTCGAGTAAATTTAGTAAGCGATCTTTAATAAGCAATATTTGAGTACCTTGCCTTTTAATAATTATAAGACTAAATTTAGAAATTATTTTTCTTTCTAAAACGACATATTCCGTTCTATAATTTAAAAAAGAAATCTCAAAATTTTAATAGAAAATAAAAAGGTTATTTTAAAATTAAATAATATATATTTAATTAAGGCTATTCGACTATTAAGCGAACTTTAATAAGCGATATTTAAATACCTTACGCTTTAATAATTATAAGACTAAATTTAGAAATTCTTTTTTATCTAAAAGCTCATATTTCGTTTTATAATTAAGGAAAATAATCTTAAATATTTAATAAAGAATAAAAAAGTTATTATATATATAAATAACGTATATGTAATTTTTTAATAAGAGAGATAAGAAGGCGTAAAACTGCGAGATTTTAATAATTGCGAATGCTAATTTATTTACTTATAATAACTTAGCCGATCTAATTAAAGAGCGTAGCGAATTCGAATTTATAATTAACTATATATATAAATTTAAGATTTTCGAGCTTAGTTCTATCTTATTCTTTTATATATATTAATTATATATTTAAAAATCTCTATATATTTAATCTTTTTTCTAATAGAATTAATAATAATTTTTAATACTTATTATTATAATAAAAAGATATTTAATAAAAGATTTAATAATTTATACTTATATCTTATCTATTAACATTATTTAAGAATTTATATTCTCTAAAAAAAGTTAAGAATTTTCGAATTACTTGAATTTTAATTAATAATATTAATATATATAAAAGAATAAAATAAAGCTAAGCTTGAAAATCTTAAATTTATATATATAATTAATTATAATTTTAAGATTAATACGCTTTTTAATTAGATTAGCTAAGTTATCGCGGATATATAAATTAATATTCGTAATTATTAAAAAATTAGTATACATTATTAACATATAAAATAACTTTTTTATTTTCTATTAAAACTTTAAATGTTTTTTTCAATTATAGAACGAAATATAAGCTTTTAAATAAAAAAGAATTTTTAAATTTAGTCTTATAAATATTAAAGCGTAAGAAATTCAAATATCGCTTATTAAAATTCGCTCGGCATGATAGCCGAACAGCTCTAATTAAAAAATAGATATATATTATTTAATTTTAGAATCACTTTTCTATTTTCTATTAAAATTTTGATTTTTTTTTAAATTATAGAACGAAATATAAGATTTTAGATAAAAAAATAAAAAATAAATTTAGTCTTATAATTAATAAACCGTAAGAAATTCAAATATCGCTTATTAAAATTCGCTTTACATGATGGCGGAGCAGCTCTAATTAAAAAATAGATATACATTATTTGATTTTAGAATAACCTTTCTATTTTCTATTAAAATTTTAAGATTTCTTTTTAAGATTATAGAACGAAATATAGGCTTTTAGATAAGAAAAATTGTTAAATTTAGTCTTATAATTATTACTAGCGCAAGTAACTTAAATATCGCTTATTAAAGTTCGATTATTAAAGATTACTTATCTATTTACTCGATAGTTCTAATTAAAAAAAAAATTGGAAATTTAATTTATAGTTCTTTACTCGTCTAATTATATATTAATAATTATATTACTCTCTTTTTTCTTTTTATCGAGCTATTTATCGCACTTTATATTAATCTTCTTAATAAAATCGAAAATCGAAACTATATCTAATAAATTTAATTATTTATAAGATTTATTATCTTTAATATAATATAGAAAATAATATTATAATATTAAAATAATACTAGAATAATTAGAATAGTAATTAGAATTTATAATAAGTATAATAATTATATATAATACGTTTAAAAATTATCTTTTTTATTTTATTCTTATTTTAAAAGTTATTATTTAATATTTTTAAATAGTTAGAAAGTTTTTTAAACTATAAATTTCGCTATTATATTTATATTATTTTATTTTTCTAAAATTACTCTTAATAATTTATATTTATTTAAACTTATTAGATACTAACGCGACTTTACTATATTTTTATTATTAAAATATTTATCTACTATTTTATATATCTTATTATTATTTAAATTCTTAAAATATTCTTATTTTTTTAGAGATAATAAAATAGAATAAATAAAAATTATTATCTTTATTAATAATATTAGGTTTTATAATATTAATAAATAATAAAAAATAAAAAAATTTATCTATTTAATTAAATTCTTACTCGAGATAATTATAACGAATTTTTTTATATAAAAAACTTATTATAAGATTTTAAAGATATATTATAGAGAGTATATTAATATTATAATAAAAATAATAATAAAATTTAAAAAGAATTATATTAATATTAGTATATATAATAGAATAAGATAGAATTAAGCTAGAAAATCTTGAATTTATATATATAGCTACTTATAAATTTAATAGATCTACGCTTTTTAATTAGATATTATAAGTAAATAAATTAGCGTTCGTAATTATTAAAATCTCGCTCTCTCGCGCCTTTCTTATTAAAAAAATAGATATATATTATTAACACATAGAATAACTTTTTTATTTTCTATTAAAATTTTAAATTTTTTTTTTAAATTTTAAAGCGTTATTTATACTTTCCGAATTTATAAGAATTTTGAAATTTAATCTTACGATTATTGAAGCGCAAGGAATTCAAATATCGCTTACTAAAGTTCGCTTATCAAAGATCGCGGACAGCCGAACAGCCCTGATTAAAAAATAGGTATACATTATTTGATTTTAGAATAACTTTTTTATTTTCTATTAAAATTTTAAGATTTTTTTTTTAAAATTATAGAACGAAATATGGGCTTTTAGATAAAAAAAGAATTATTAAATTTAGTCTTATAAATATTTAAAGGTAACGAATTTAAATGTCGTCTATTAAAAGTTCGCTTATTAAATTTACTCGATAGTTCTAATTAAAAAAAATGATTATAAATTTAATTTATAGACCTTTACTCGTAAAATATAATATAACTAAAAAGAGTATTAGAAATAATTAAAATATAGAGAAAATTAAAAACGCGTTAAAAAAATAGGCTAATTTACTAACGCGTTTTCGCGTTTTTTAAAAATATTATTTATAAAAATATCTTATATTAATTTTTAATATTCTAAAGTTAAATCTTAATTAAAAAAAATTAAATTTAATAATCTAATTAAAATCTTTAAGAATTATTATTATTAATAGACTTTTTATAGCTTTTATATAATAATAAATATCTATTTTAAACTTCGAAAAATTTAGAATTATAAATCTTATAATACAATTTTTTTTTAAATTTTTTTTACGCTTTTAATTTATTATATATATATATATTTTTTAAAAAAATAATTAGAAAGATAATTAGAATATTAATTAAATTACTTACTTTTAGAATATTACTTTTTATATATATATATTTAATTATTTTAAGAAAAGAAGAGATAGACTTCTCTATAAAAAAAGCTTAAAATTTAAAATTTATTAGTATATATAAAAGAAAGCGAGCTATATTTATTAATAATAAGAAAGAATTTTTTTTCGCTAATATTAATTACGCGAAATTTGTTAATACTTTATATTTAAAATTACTAACGATAATTTTATATATCTACTATTTATTTTTAATATCGCTATTTAATATAAAATTATATATATTATAATTATAACTTTTTTATTAAATCGTTAATTTCGAAAAGTTAATTTTTTTTTTAAATTCTTATAATAGTATTATAGCTTAATATAATAAACTATATTTCTTTAAACTATTTTATTATAGTATAAAAAAAGATATAAAAAGTATATAAAAGTATATTTAATATTTTAGAACGAATTAATAATATCTATAATAATAATTAAAGATTAAAGATTAAATATATTTAAATAAATAATAGTTTTATATTATTTATATAATAGTAATAATAATAAATAAGATTAGAATATAAATTTAAATAGTATAACTTTTATAATAAAGTTTTTATTATTATATATTAAATTAGTTATATATAAATAAAGATTTATTATTTTATCTTCTAAATATAATTATATTAATATATTTTTTTATAATAGTTTGATATTTATTAGCTAACTCGTTAATATCGTTATATTTAAACTATAGTTATATTTATTAATAAATTCTATATCGCGCTTTTAAATTATTTAAAAAAGAAGATCTACTTAATTACTAGCGCGTATAAGAAAATTATCTTTAATATTTATATTTATATTATTAATATTCTCTTAATTCGAGTTTTTATTTTTATCTATACGAAGGTCGATATTAAAAGTTCTAGATAGCGCTAAAATACTTAATACTCTTAATATTCTTAATACTTCTATATAGTTATATTTATTTAACGATAATACTTTATAAGATTACGTATATACTTATTATCTCGCTTAACGAAGTCGTATAATTATATATTATTACTCTTACGATCTTTTCTATACTCGTTATTATCTTTAAAACGTATTACCTTTATAATATATTTCGATATTCGCTCTATTTACTTCTAAATCCTCTTTTAAATAAGCTCGTAATTTTAATAATATAGTTATTATCTTTCGACTTTCTTATAAGTTCTTAATATATCTTTTTAAGTAATATAACGTTTTATTTATAATTAATAAGACTTAATAAGTATTTAAATTCGAGTTTTATTATTATAATTAATACTTTAAGTATTAGATATATTAATAAAAGATAATTAAGATAAAGAATAGTAAGAAGATTTCTATTTATTATATTATATAATTAAGACTTATATATTAAAAGTCTTTATACTCTTTCTCTATTTCTTTATACTATAATTAGTACTTTAATATTATTACTATTATATACTCTATTAATATCGCTATTATATATATACTTCGTATAATATAAACTTCGTATATATAAACTTCGTATATATATACTACGTCGCTATTATATAGAGTATTAATACTTATTAAAATAAAGAATAATAATACTATCTATATAATTTAAAAGTATATTAAGTACTTAGCTCTATCTAAACTCTTATCTTAATATATCTAGAACTTTTAATATCGATCTTCGTATATATAATATTTTATATAATAAATAAAACTTTAAACTTTCTTATAATTACACTCGCGTATTTTTTTTATAATATATTATTAAAATATAAGCTTATTAGAATAGTACTTAGAATTAGAAATTAATTATTATTTATTTATTATATTATATTTAATTAATTTAAAAGCTTACTTCTATTTTAATAAAGATATATTAATATATTTAATTTTATATTTTTTATATATTATAATATAGTTAATAGCTAAAATATTAGCTTTTTTATTTTTTTAATTATTTTCTTTTTAAATATAAACGTATTTATTTACTATCGTAATCTTTTAATATTTTATTTTAATAAGACTTATTTTTTTCTTTTTATTTTAATTAAAAATCTAATTATTATCTAATTAATTTTTATTAAAGCTTTTTAATATTATTAATATTATTAATATTATTAATATTTAATTCTTTTTATAATAAATTATTAGCTTTAATCTCTTCTATTTTAATTATTATAAAAAAATAAATTAATAGATATATATAAAGAAATTAAAGGATTTTTATAAATATATATAAATATTAAATTATACTTATATTTAATTAAGCGTTATTCTATTAAAAATTATTTTAAGTCTAATAAATATCGAAGTTAGAAAAGAAGAGAATATATATTATATATTATTTTAGATATATTATTATAATATTTAATTTAAATAATTATTATTTTTATAAAAAGAATAAGAATTTAAAAAAAAAAAAAGAAAAAGAAAAAGTTTTTCTATATATTATAAAAAATTAATTATTTATTAATTTACTCTTTTAATTTATATAAATTATAATAATAAATATAAATTTTATAAAAATAGCTAAGATTATATTAGAGAATAGTATTTAATAAATTAAATTTATTTAAATTTAAATCTTTAAATTAAAGAGAAATTAAATTATCTATACTTAATTTAAATTATATAATTTAAAATAATTTAAAAACTTAATATACGCGATAGATATCTAAACTTTCTCTTTTTTTAATATCTTTTTTTATATTAATTCTTCTTATTATAAGATTATCTTCTTTATATATAAAATCTTTATTTAAATAATATAATATTTTTATAGCGATATTTAAAGTATAATATAATTATTAAACTATATATTTTCTTTTATTTATTAATAACTTTAAATTAATACGTAGATAAGTTACGCGAAAAGTTTAATTTATATATACTTAATCTATTATTAATAGCTTTTAAAAAAATTAATATTATTCTAAATTAGATGTAATAGTAATTTATTTAAAAGCGTTATAATAAAGCGTTTATTAGATATTATTACTATTTTAATAAATATAATCTTTATTTTAATAAAAGTAAAGCGTTAATAGAAATTAAATTTTCTTTTTAATTATTATTATAATTATTATATATAATTAATATAAGCTATAGCTTTAACTTTACGCGAGATTTATTATTATTAATAATTAATTAATTTTATAATTTCGAAGTTTCTCTTTTAGTATATTTATTTATTTAAATTATATATATATAATATAAATTATTAAGATATTATTATATTTAAAGATTCGCTATTAAAATATTATATACGACGAGTAAAGACTTATAAATTAAATTTATAATTATTTCTTTAATTAGGGCTATCGAGTAAATAGATAGACGATCTTTAATAAGCGATCTTAAATAAGCGATATTTAAGTTCCTTACGCTTAAATAATTATAAAACTAAATTAATTTTTTTAAACCCCTATATTTTATTCTATAATTTGAAAAAAAAAAAAAAAGTTTAATAGAAAATTAAAAAGTTATTCTAAAATTAAATAATGTATATCTATTTTTTAATTAGAGCTATTCGCTCACATTTATTTAATAATAATAAATACTAATTTATTTATTTACGATAATTTAGTTAATCTAATTAAAGAGCGTAATAGCTTTAAATTTATAATTAACAAATAAATATAATTTTTAAGCTTAGCTCTATCTTATTCTATTATATATACTAATAATAAAAATCTTTCTAATTTATTAATTTAAAAAAAATTATTTCTACGCTTTATAAATAACTCTAATAAAATCTATTTAAATAGATATTAATCTTTCTATAATATAAAAAAGCGAGTTATAATATAAAAAAAGAATTTAAATTTTATAATCGTTTTTATTAAATCGTTTAGATTAAAGATAAAAGTATTATTATTTTTATATAATTTAAATATTAAAAAAAGTATATTTTATATTTTATTATTAATTATAAGATATAATTATATAATATTAATTATTTAAATAACTATAAAAAGTATAAAAGAAATAAAATTATATAATTAAATACTTATAAATTTTTCTCTTCTAAGTATTTATTTTAATTTAAAATTTAATTATTATTTAATTAAAAAAAGATAAGATATAAAAAGTATATAAAATTATATTTAAAAATTTAAAATTATATTAATAATATCTATAATAATAATAATTAAATATAATTAAATAAGATATAATCTCGCGCTATTGTTATATACTTTACTTAAACTTCTTCTATTATATCGTAGTTATTAATTATTTAAGACTCTTCGCCTTTATAATATATATCTTTATAATTCGAGATAAATTCTTATATAAATAAAGACGAAATAGATCGCTAAAGAGGAGAATAATTAGAAATATTTAATTCTATAATAGATAATATCTATATATTTATTAATTAAATAAATTAAGTTATTAAACTACGTAGCTATCGTTTAATTTAATTAAATTTAAGTTTATAATTTAGAGAAGTAATAAAGATTTAATATAAAGTTAAGCTCGATTTCTATAATAAGATTATACTTTATAAGACTTTTAGTATATAAACTTAAATTAATATCTTAAAATAATACTTTAAATTATTATTAGCTCTTAGACTTTAATAATTAGAATAAATCTACTATATTTAAATTAATATAGCTATTAAGCGAGATCTTATTACGAGCGTATTCTTAGTATACTACTTAGCCCTATAACTAGCGAGCTTTAACGAAGATATCTTCTATTATATTATATCTTCTTCCCACATATATAGTTCGATAGTCTTATTATTCTTCTTCTATCTTACTTATACTAATATCGCACCTATACTAATTCTAATAGACTTTATCGAATTTCTATATAATAGAAGAAAATAAGACTAAGCTTAAAAATCTTAAATTTATATATATAGTTAATTATAAATTCGAGTCTTATACGCTATTTAACTAGATCGACTAAGTTATCGCGGGTAAATAAATTAGCGTTCGTAATTATTAAAAAAATAGATATACGTTATTAACATATAGAATAACTTTTTTATTTTCTATTAAAATTCTAAGATTTTTTTTTTAAATTATAGAACGAAATCTAAGCTTTTAGATGATTTTTTTTTTTTAAGTTTAGACTTATAATTATTAAAGCGTAAGGAATTTAAATATTACTTACTAAGGTTCGCTCGATAATCATATAGACCGCTTATTAAAGTTCGCTTACCTATTTACTCGATAGCCTTAATTAAAAAAAACAATTATAAATTTAATTTATAGGCCTTTACTCGTTAGATTTTTTTTTTTTAAGCTAGCTATTAATTATATATCTCTTATAACTATTTTAATTAATTAATAATTTTAATATAAAATTTAATACTTAAATTATATATCTAATTTAAATAGTATTCTTAATATTTCGCTTAGATAGATTCTTCGATTTCGTATAATATCGCATTTTTAATATTATTTTAATTTATTTCTTAATATTTACTAAGAGAATAGAAGATTAACGAGTTTTTTTTTAATTTATATTAAAGTTAATATAAAATATTAAAGTAATAAAATTATTATAGATTCTAAAAAAATATAATTATTAAATTATAAATATTAAGATATTAAATATTAAATATTTTAATAATATTTATTTTCTTATAATTCCAATTACGATAGTAATCATTATTATACTTATAATAATTTTCTTATATATTCTTTATTTTAATTAGCTTAATTTAATTAATAACTAATTATTTTTTAATATTAAACTCTAAAAGTTAATAGCGTTAAATTTAATTTAAATTTATAAAATAAGAATTTTTATTTATAAATAGAGAGTTATTAGATATAACGATTTAATAATTATTATTTCTATTAAAGTAAATTTTATAATTTCTTAATTATATAGTAGATATATTTTAATAAAAGTTATTTATTAAATTAGAAATATCGCTAATAGATTCTAATAAGATATTTTTACTTTATAAATTAATAGAATTATCTCGCGAATTATTTGTTATAATTAATTAAATAGTTTTATATAAATAAAATTATTAGAATTATATAATAATAAGATCTCTTTTTAATAAAACTACGTAGTAATTAGGTAAATATAAAATTTAGAAATATAGTTTTAAAAAGAAATAGATTAATTATTAAATAAATAAAGAATTAAAAAAATAGATAAAAATAGAGAATTTATAAATATTTAAGACTTTTATTAAGTTTATTAATTACTCGTCTTAGCTATATAGCTTATAATCTAGTAAATAATATAAGCGAGATTTACTAATAGACTCTAAGTACTATTACTCTTATAAATATTATAATTTAAATTATTAAATAGAGACTTCTTTTTTAAATGAGATTTTAATTATTTAACGATTTATAGTAATAGAAATATATTAAATATAATATAAAAAGTAAATAGATTTAGATTTAACTTAAGATTTTTTTTTTTATTAATTTCGTAATAATAGAAGTAAGTTAAAATATATATAAAGAAATTAAAATCTATCTTAACTTAGAGCTAAGAGTAAAATTTAATTTAACTTTATAAATTTATTTTATAGATCTTTACTTATTAATATATATAAAAGAATAAGATAGAGCTAAGCTTAAAAATCTTAAATTTATATATATAATTAATTATTAATTTAGAATTACTACGCTCTTTAATTAAATCGACTAAGTTATCGCGAGTAAATAAATTAGCGTTTATAATTATTAAAAAAATAGATATATATTATTAATATATAAAATAACTTTTTTATTTTCTATTAAAATTTAAATTTTTTTTTTAAATTATAGAACGAAATATGGGCTTTTAGATAAAAAAAGAATTTTTAAATTTAGTCTTATAATTATTAAAGCGTAAGAAATCTAAATATTGTCTATTAAAGTCCGCTCGACAGCCAAATAGCTCGCTTATTAAAGTTTACTCACCTATTTACTCGATAGCCCTAATTAAAAAAAAATATATAAATTTAATTTATAGACCTTTACTCGTAAATTAATAATAGATTAAAAATATTAATATACTTACGTATAAGAGATTATAACTAAATTATTATAAAGCGAAATCTCGCTATACTATAATAGATTAAGAAGATATCGAAATTCTTATTTAATTAATATTAAAGATTACTCGTTTACTCTTTTATTAAAAGAGTTTAATAGAATAATATCTATAAAAATATTATATATAAAATCATATAAAAAGTATAATTAAATATATATAATTTTAATATAAATAACGAGTTTAATAATTAAAGATTTAAAAGATTAAAAATATTAAATATATATATATTATAATAATAAGAATATTTATAGAATTAATAAATTAAAGTATTATAAAAAAAGAAAGATTATAATATTAAATAATATAAGTAAAGACCTACGAATTAAATTTATAAAGTTAGATTTTTTATTTTTCTAAATTAAATAAAGTTAGATTTTTCTAAGTTAAATTAAATTTTAATTTTAATTCTAAGTTAAATCGAACTTTAATCGCTTATTATACGTTTTTAATCTACTTTTATTATTATAAACTTAATTTAATCTATATAATCTATAGATATATATATATATATAAAAAGAGGCGCGTTAAGATTTAATTAGAAAGATATATCGAGTATAAAGAATTAATTTATAATAATTATTTATAAAAAATAGAGAAAGACTATATTCTTATAGTAAGAAGTATTAAAATATTAGAAAGAAATAAAGATAATATACTAATTAGTAATATAAATTTCATATTATCTCTTATCGTAGTAAAATTATTTAAATAATAAAATAGCTATTAGAGTAAGATATCGAATAATTTTAATTCGTTTAAATATATATTATTCGATATTTCTTCTATAAAGATCTAGTTAGTTATAATTATTATAGTAGATTCTTCTCTTATAACGTTATTATAGTAATATATTATATTAATATAATAGAGATAATAAATTAAATTATAATAATATTCTTCGCTTACTAAGTAATAATTTAATATAAAATTATAAAGAGTATATAACGTAGAATCTTAGAGAGCTAAGCCGTATTTTTAATAATAATAATTTTATTATCGCTTAATTTCTTTGTAGTATTCTTTATATTTATCTATTATAGTTTCTTCTCTTACTTTTTCTCTTATAAAGTATTAGATTAAGTAACTAGCTAAGTAATTAATTAAATAAATAACTAATATAATATAAAATCTTAAAGAGTTAAGTCGTATTCTTAATGATAATAATCTTATTATCGCTTAATTTCTTCGTAATATTCTTTATATTTATCTATTATAGTTTCTTCTTTTACTTCTTTTTTTATAAAGTATTAGATTAAGTAGCTAGCTAAATAGCTAACTAAGTAAATAACTAATATAATATAAAATTCTAAAGAGCTAAGTCGTATTCTTAACGATAATAGCCTTATTATCGCTTAATTTCTCCGTAGTATTCTCCATAATATTCTCCGTAGTATTCTCCGTAATATTCTTCGTAGTATTCTTCGCATTTACCTATTATAGTTTCTTCTCTTACTTCTTAATATAGTAGAGATAATAAATTAAGTTATAATAATATTCTTCGCTTACTAAATAATAATTTAATATAAAATTATATAGAGTATATAACGTGGGATTTTAGAGAGCTAAGTCGTATTTTTTAATAATAGAAATTTTATTATCGCTTAGTTTCTTCGTAATATTCTTCGTATTCGCTTATTATATTAACTTCTCTTATACTAATTAAGTAAATTAATATAAAATTATAAAGAGTAAATCTATTATATTATTATTACTAAAAATTATCTCCATAATATTCTTTATAATATTCTCTATTTTCGTTTATTATAGATTCTTCTCTTATTTAATTAAGTACGAGAATATTAAAAGTAAATATATTTATATTAATAAAATTAATAGATTTAATAAAATAGTAGAAGAAGAATAATTATATAAATAAATAAAAGGATTATTATTTAATTTCGCTCGCGTTTAATATAATTATTATATTTTTAGAAGCTTTTTCTTAATAATATTTAGAATCTAATACGTATTAAGAGGCTTTAAAATAAAGTAATAAAGAATAGATAGAGAAGAAAGACGCCTTTTAAAAAATAATATCGTTAAATTAAAAGATATTATCGCTAGCTTAAGAGGAGTATATAGAGGAAAATATATTTATTTAGACTTTTTTTAAAGATTTTTTAACGCGTTTATAAGTAGTAATAGATAGCTATTAAACTGCGGCCTCGATTATTAATAATAGCGAATTCGCTAAGAAATAACTTAGAAGTATTAATAAAAAGTTTAAAAGATAAATAAAAGAGATATATATCTTAGATACTTAGTAATATTTAGACGAGAGATATTAAAAGCGAAGTTATTTATAATTAATAAATTAATAGAATTATAGAAGAAATTCGATTATATAAATAAATAGAAGAATTATTAATTAATCCCGGACGCGTTTAATATAACTACGATATTTGAATATCAATTTAATCTACTAATAGTAAACTAAATTTTATTATTTATATAAATTAATCTAATATCGTTATCTCTTTTCATTAATCTATTAAAAGTATATTAAAAATTAAATAAGAATAATATTAAG
This sequence comes from Letharia columbiana, assembly GCF_014066305.1. Taxonomy (NCBI): domain Eukaryota; kingdom Fungi; phylum Ascomycota; class Lecanoromycetes; order Lecanorales; family Parmeliaceae; genus Letharia; species Letharia columbiana. The sequence continues at coordinate 242,624 of NW_023501148.1, read as the reverse complement.
AATAAATATATAGAGTAAAGAAAATATATTATTTTAAGAAAAAGATCTTTAAGAAAGCTATTAATAAATCTATTAATATAAATATTAAAGAGTTTTATTAATCGCTTTTAAATTAATACTTAAGATTAAACTATTATTATTATTATTATTATTATTATTATTATTAATTTATATATTATAAAATATAGCGAAACGAATTAAAAGATCTTATTTCTTATTTATCTTTAAAGCTCTTTCAAATTCTATTCTTATAATTTAAATATAGAATTTAAAAGATTAATATTTTTATTTAAATAATTATTATAAATCTCTTTAATATAATTTAAAAGCTCGATATTATCTCTATTTATTATAACGTATTTATAAAAAGATTTAATTAATATAATAATATAATAAGAATTATAGAATAAGATATAAATAATAATTAAAATAACTAAATCTTTAGTTATTAGTATATATAAAAGAATAAGATAAAGTTAAGCTATAAAACTTTAAATCTATATATATAGTTAATTATAAATTTAAGTTCGCTATACTTTTTAATTAAAATAATTAAATTATTAGTATATATAAAAGAATAAGATAGAGCTAAGCTTAAAAATCTTAAATTTATATATATAGTTAATTATAAATTTAAGATTACTAGGCTTTTTAATTAGATTAACGTCTATAATTATTAAAATCTCGCTCTTTTACGCCTCTCTTATTAAAAAAATAAATATAGATTATTTATAATAGTAATAACTTTTTTATTTTCTATTAAAAAATTTTATTTTTTATTTTAAAGCGCTATTTACGCTTTTCAAATTTTTAAGAATTTTGAAATTTGATCTTATGAATATTAAAGCGTAAGAAATTTAAATATCGCTTATCAAAGATCGCTTATCTATTTACTCGATAATTCTAATTTAAAAAAAAATTATAAATTTAATTTATAGATCTTTACTCGTTATAAATAAATAAATTAGCGTTTATAATTATTAAAATCTCTTACTCTACTTTTAATCCTTTAATAGATTTACTATTTTCTATTAAATTTTTTAAACTTTTTCTTTTAATTATAGTTCGTAACTTGCGCTTTTTAATATCTTAAGTTTTTTAAAATTTAGTCTTATAATTATTAAAAAGCAAGGTACTCGAATATCGCTTATCAAAGATCGCTTATTAAAGATTACTTATTAAAGATTACTTATTAAATTTACTCGATAGCTCTAATTTAAAAAAAAATTATGAATTTAATTTATAGATCTTTACTCGTTAATAAAATTAGTATATATAAAAAAATAAAATAGAGCTAAGTTTAAAAATCTTAAATTTATATATATAGTTAATTATAAATTTAGAATTATTACGCTCTTTAATTAGATCGATTAAATTATCGCGAGTAAATAAATTAGCGTTTATAATTATTAAAATCTCGCTCTCTTACGCGTTCTTTATTAAAAAAATAGATATATATTATTTATAATAGAAATAACTTTTTTATATTCTATTAAAATTTTCAATTTTTTTTTTAAATATAGTTCGTAACTTACGCTTTTTAATATCTTAAGTTTTTTAAAATTTAGTCCTATAATTATTAAAAAGCAAGGTACTTAAATATCGCTTATTAAAGATCGCTTATTAAAGATCGCTTATTAAAGATTACTTATTAAAGATCGCTTATTAAATTTACTCGATAGCTTTAATTTAAAAAAAAATTATAAATTTATAGGTCTTTACTCGTTAATAAAATTAGTATATATAAAAGAATAAAATAGAGCTAAGTTTAAAAATCTTAAATTTATATATATTATTAATTATAAATTTAAGATTACTACGCTATTTAATTAGATCGACTAAGTTATCGTAGATAAATAAATTAGCGTTCGTAATTATTAAAATCTCGCCTTTTTACGCCTCTCTTATTAAAAAAATAGATATATATTATTTATAATAATAATAACTTTTTTATTTTCTATTAAAATTTTCAATTTTTTTTTTAATTTTAAAGTACTATTTACGCTTTTCGAATTATTAAGAATTTTAAAAATTTATCTTATAATCATTAAAGCGTAAGGAATTCAAATATTACTTATTAAAGTTCGCTTACTAAAGATCGCTTATCTATTTACTCGATAGCTCTAATTAAAAAAAAATTATAAATTTAATTTATAGACCTTTACTCGTAATAAAATAATAAAATAATAAAGTTTTTAATATATTATAAGTTTAAAATAAGTTATTAAGATAAGCTTTAAGAGATTTTAGTTATTTAAGATAGACTTTCTTTATAACTTATTTAATTTACTAGATATACTATATTATAAAAGATACGCTAATTAAATATAAGTATTAGAATTAATATAAATACGATACTAGTATAAATAAGATAGAATAAGAATAATAAGACTATCGAATTATATATATAGAAAGAAGATATAATATAATAGAAGATATCTTCGCTAAGGCTCGCTAGTTATAGAGCTAAGTAATATATTAAGAATACGCTTATAATAATACTTTCTTCTCTTAAATAGTTATAATTTTTATAACTAATAAATCGAAGATATAGATTTATTACTTATCTTATATTTTTAAATATTTATAATTTCTATAAGTCTTAACTAGAGAAGATCTATTTAAAATTCTTTAGAGAATTAGAAGATATAGAGTATATCTTATCTATATATCTATAAGACTCTTTAACTTCTTCTCTAATATTCTTATTATAGTCTTTTAAAAGAATTATTACTCGCTAAAATTTATAAAAATAAAGACTTTTAGTATATATTATATTAGATAAATTAATACTTTTCTTTAATAATAACTACGATAGCGATATTACGTCTTAAAGATTTCGCTAATATATTATCGATAGTACTTTATTATAGCGTTAAGAGACTTCTAATTTAACGAGAATCTATAAAAAATTATATAAATAATAATTAAAAAATAATTTACTATATAATAATTATCTAATTTTATATTTATAATAAAGAAGAAATTAATAAAATAATATAATTTAATTAATTAAGATCTCTTAAATCGAATCGAGTCGTAAGCGCTAAGATTTTAAATTAATATTAAATAATCTAATATAAGTTTCTTTATAGAATATTATTTAGTTAATAATAATCGAGATTATCGACGATAATAATAAGATTTATAGATAATATATAATAGCTTTTAAAGATCTTTAGATATATAATAATAAGAAGAGTTTACTTAGTAAGTTTAATATAAGATTATTATTAAGTAATATAGATCTAAGAAATTAATCTACGAATATAAAGAAAAGGCTATTCTAAAAATATCGAATAGTTTTAATTCGTTTAAAAACGCGATATTCGAGATATTATCGAGTCGTATACTAGTCTTAAATATATTATCTCTATATTTCTATAAGTATTCTAATTTATAATATTTTTAATTATAGAAAGTCTTAATAACTAAGCTTATATACTTTATTAATATTTATATCGAATTCGAAGTATTTATTATACTTTTATATATAAATCTAATTTTTATTTATAAAATTCTTTATCTTAATAAGATTTAAACTCTTTATATTAAAAATAAGACGAGTTATAATTAAATATTTACTCTTCTTTATATTAACCTCGATTTTTACTTTTATATATTACTTCGCGAATCTTTTAATCTTTTTTTTAATAAATTATTTAATAAATTATTAATAATTAAGTTATATTTTTATAATATATTTCTTTAATTTAAATATAATCTAATCTCTTATTAATAGACGAATTAAGTTATAAAAACGAAGTTTCGATTTCTTTTATATATTATCTATTAGACTATTATTCTTTAAACTATTATTCTTAAAATTATATTTAATATATTTAATAACGTTTTTATAGAATTAAAGAAATAATTAATTTTCTTAACTTATTTTATCGTAAGGATATTAATAGATTCTCTTAAGAATAAATTAAGATATCTTATATACGTTATATAAATAATCTAGAAGATTATTAACTATAGAGTATAAGCGATATCGTCGTCTAATAAATATATACTAATTAGCTTTCTCTTTAAATCTCGCTATAATATAAGTAATTTTAAAAGTATTAATAAGGAAATAACTATTATTATAAGTAAGCTTATCTTAAATTCTTATTTTTTAATTATTAAATAGTATTAAATTAGTATTTATAAAGATAGATAAATTTAATAGTCTTAGATTAAGTAGTTATCTAATTTACTATCAAACTAACTATAGCGATATTAATCGACGTCGATATTAATATATTCTTAATACTTCGAAATCTTATAATATAGATAAAAATAGAGATAAAGATAGAAAGATAGATATGCTAGCCGAGTTTTAAGTTTATATCTCTCTTTATTATTCTAATATCTTCTACGATAAAGAAGAGACTAAGATATTAGACGGATTTTAGCCTTATATCTCGAGTTCTTAAGCTTAATTCTCCTCTAGCTAACTCGATATTTTATAATATTATTAATAAAGATTCTTAATAGATAGAGATTATTATATATAAAATATATAAAATAATAACGAGTTAGAAGATAAATATCTTCTATATAAGTTATTATATATAAGATAAAGATAATCGCGATATATAGATAATTAGTTATATAAAAAGAGATATCTTAATATTAATATAAATGAAATAAAGTAAAAATTTAAGAAACTTATAATATATTAAATATAGATAAGAGTAAAGCGGAGAAGATAGATATAAGAATAGTTATTTTAACTAGACTTTTCTATAAAGATTTATTATAATATCGAATAATATCTTTATCGAGTATTGAAATTTAACTATAATATTTGAAATAGTATTATTTTTTTACGAAGGTCTATAATACTCGTTTTCGCTATAAAGATTATAAGTACTTTAAATAATATTCTTTCGAATAGTAGAAAGTTCGCTAATAGTTTATTATTTAATTAATAAATATTTACGAAAAGCGAAGCGGAGAAGAATTTCTTATATACGATATAGAAAACTCGATTTTTTTATAAATCGAGCTATCGTTAATAATATAGATTATCTAATATAAATTCTTTTATATAATATAAATATCTTATAATATAAATATATAATAGAGTTTCTATATAATAGAAACATCTAGCGTTTTATTTATTAAACTCGATCGCTTACTTTAAGTAAAAAGTAACTACTATTACGCGTATAGCCTCTACTTAATAGGCGTATAGCCTCTATTTAATAGGCGTACAGCCCCTATTTACTAGACGTATAGCCCTTTTAATTGAATTAGCGACCGCGCGAAAGCTAACGAGTACTAATTATAAATAATAAAGAACTCGTATCTAATCTCTTCGAGATTCTTATAAAGATACTTAATAGTAGTAGAATAAGTCTTCTTATCTCTCTCTATAGATTTATAATATTAAACGATTTTAATTCGTTAATTAGTAAAGTCTTTACGATAGCTAATTAACTATAATTAGCTAACTACTCTCTCTACTTATTATTAAAAATACGCTTATTATACTTAAATATCTACTATCTATTAACTAGCTAATCTTTCTATATCTAAAACGTATTAAATATAACCTCGTTATTCTATATATAGACCTATATTATACTATCTCGCTATTCTTATATAATATTACCTCGCTATTCTCCTCTTATAGTTTATTTAACTTATCTATCTCTTATAACCTATCTAGTCTATTTATCTTATCGCCTTTCTTATATAATATCTAGTTATTAGAGTAACTACTATAGTAATCGTAAACTCTCTCGCTATAATATCTATAGTATAGAGATAAATATAGATATACACTTTAATTCTTATCTATAGCCTTTAATATTAAAAAACGTATTTACTCTATTCTTCTTCTCTTATTATTTTATCTAACTCGTTATAATTATTAAATATTATTATCGCTATACGTACTTAAATCGAGAGGGCTCGCGTTAAATAGAATTCTCGAAGACTTTCTCGCGAGTACGCTTCTTCTTCTTATTCTTAACTTTTATTAATTAACCTCTAAGCTAAATTATAGCTGATTTATTAATATATAAAAGCGCGTTTATAATATTATTCTCCTTCTTCTTATTATTCTTATTATTCTTATTATTTTTATTCTTACTTTTATAATAACGCGTATTAATTAACTTATCGACTCGCTAGTAAAAGTAGATATCTTTAAGCGATAATATTTTAGTTCTCTCTAATATATAACGCTCTATAACGTATATATACGATAATTCTATTATTATAATAAAGTATTTAATATATAATTTTATAGTATAATTAATTACTTTATTATAGTAAGATAGTATTTTTATAAAAGCGAATAATAAAACTTTAATATATAGATCTCGAAAAATAGGCTTCTTAATATAAATAGAAAGGCGTATTTAAATCTTACTAAATACGATATTATAGTCTAAACGCTTATTTATAAATATTAAATTAAAAGCGTTTATAATAGTCTTTAAATTATCTATAATATTATTTAATTAATTTATTACTTTATCGTATAAAGTAGAAGTAATCTTATTAATAGATAAGCTATATAGCTATCTCTTAAGCTTATTATTATTTAACTCTCCTCGCGAAGTAACTCGATTATTAAAATATAGATATTAATTAATTTAAAAGATTACTTACTTCTTCTTTTAAGAAATTAAATTATTTATAATATAGATAATCGCGAATAGATAGTATTTAATATAATTCTTCTATAAGGCGTTTTATTTATATTTAAATAACTTCTTAGTAGCTACGTATATAATACGACGAAAATCCTTCTTAAAGATATTTAGTTTCTCTTACTTATTAAAGTACTAACTATAATTCGATATAATATTATTCTTAATATATTAAATATAAAGTATATACTCGGCCTTTAAAAAGACGACTTTATAGGCCCTAATTAAAGCGTTTTACGTATTCGTTAAAAGCACGTCTAGATAAGAAAGATTAAGCTTATTATATAGGGCTTTAAATTATTTTATTACTTATACGTAGTTCTTAGTATATTTCGATTTTATAAAGGCGAATTCTATATAAAAGAATATATTAAGAGCGATAATTTCGATAATTATAAGAAGTGAAAGCTTATATTTATTAATTTTATATATCGCGTCTAAGATTAATATCTCTAAATTAAATTATAATATTTATTATAACGATTTTCTAGCGAAAAAGAAGAACTTAATCTACTACGTTCGCTAGTTCTTCTTTATATATATAAATTAATTCTCTTATATATATAGCTATTATATTAAGATTTATATAAAAATTAAAGATCTAAGTATCTCGCTCTTAATCTTAATCTTAATATTATAAACGTCTTATAACTTTAAAATAGAATCTTTCTTATCTTAGTTAAATCGTAAAAATAAAATAATCTATTTCGATAAAACTTTAAAACGCGTTTAATTAACGATAATATTCTAAACGTTCTAAATTATAGCGATTTTATATATTATTAAATATACTTTAAATAAGATATAGTTATAATTATAAGTAGAATTAATAATTATAAAAGTAAAATTTATCTAAATATCGCCTATTCTAATACGCTACGTAATAATCTAAAATAAATAATTTATTAATTAACTAAATATAATACGCTTATCTATACTCTTACTATTCTTTTCTAACTTTTTATTATAATTATATCGTAGTTATATCTTTTTAATAAGTTTATTCTTAAAAGTAATTATACGTCTCTTAAGAATAGTATAATCTTAAGATTCTATATACTATTATATATATAGAATAAGCGTATTAAATAAGATATTTATCTAATTATTAAGAGTTAAAGCTAGGGTTATTACTATTAAGCGAGAAATATAAACGAGCGATAGAGTAAGAGTTAATTCTACTATTATATTCTACTATAAAGATATTCGACTTAAAGACACTAGATATAGATTCTTTATTATTTACGATTAGTATTTATTAACTTCCGCGCGATCGCTAATTTAATTAAAGAGGCTATACGTCTAGTAAATAGAGACTATACGTCTAGTAAATAGAAGCTATACGTCTAATAGACTAGAGCTATACGCGTAATAGTAGTCTAAAAAGTAAAGAACTCGTTAATTTTCTTCGCTAAAAGAGATATAAAGAAGCTTTTATTATAAGATTAAAACTAGTATAAATACGATATTAATATAGATAAGATAGAATAAGAATAATAAGACTATTAAATTATATAGATAGAAAGAAGGTATAATATAATAGAAGATATCTCCGCTAAGGCCCGCTAGTTATAGAACTAAGGGGTATGTTAAGAATACGCTCGTAACACCTAGCTCCTAAAAATTATCTTATTCAGTGACGTCGTACTGCTATAAGGCTGACTCCCGCTTTGAATATTCCTTTTAAAAACCGTGTGTCATGAGATGCCTCAGGGACACTCATAGGGCCACTAGCGTAGGCTTGGCACCGCACATATCTGCTCTGCAGGCATATAGATTAATGAACATACTTCCACCACACCACATTTATGAGTCATATCATATTATTCCTTAACACCGTGGCTTAACCTTCTTACTTATTCAGATCACAACCTCTGTTGTCATTTCAACTGGCAAAGTCTACAAGAAAGAGAAATCAGCTGCTTGTTGCGAAAGTTATCCATTCAAGTCTCTCCTTGTCGTAGCCTGAAGTCATTGACAGAAAAATGGCAGACCAAGATTCCTCATCATTCTTTGGCGGGATCACACTTACATCTACGCCTCAAAGTACATTTGCGGGACTACGATCCCACCCATCTCAACGGGACTCGAGAGCTAGCACTTCCAGAAGTAGCATTGACAATCAGATTAGAGGTATGAGAGACTCTATTTGAGCAAATACAATCAATGCTTATTGATAGTCTACCTTTTACTAATATTCTTAATGGCTCATAGAAGACGTCCTTGTCAACAATACATCGAATGGCATGAGGTGGCTTTTTATGGCATACAAATATCGGCTTCTTTGGGGTGTTGCTCTGATGTTGGCCGTGACAACACTCCTCCTTCGCTTTGCACTTCAACCCGGCCCTTCGAACAACGCGCGACATCCACCTAGCCCGACCGTTGATACCTGTCCCAGGCTCGCTTCAGTCATCAACTTGTCTCCAGTACATGTCTTCGATAGATCAGTATACATGTCAACAGTCGACGAGCATACACTGTTGGAGATGGAAAAGTCCTGGTCTGATATCACGCTTACTGTGATGGATACAAGTCGCCCGCTCGGATGTCTTGCGTATGCTTCCGAAAAATCTACCCGCCTCTCCAATCAAGACCAGGACAAATACCATGTCTTTCTCGACGATGTGATCGCTGTTCAAAGCCAGCTCGAATCCACCAGCTTGAACATTTCACATCTCATGGACCATTACCGACTTCTTCGGCCACAATATCACGAGCACAACTCAAGTGCTGCGAGAGCTCTTGAGGTCTCTGAACCGAGTGGTTTCAAGAAACGCCTCATAGCCGGCAAATTTGTGACCTGGGCCTACCTGGGCGTCAATTTTACGGAGTGGTATCGGGACCCTTGGGTTAAGGCACACAAAACATTCAAAGCAGCACAATTGGGTGTCGCCACTTTTGAAGGCGAAATGTCAAAACTGGAATCCATTGCGCAAGTCATTCAGGAGGTCAACCACCATCTTGACCGCTTAGCTTTTGTCGTATTTGAGGACGTTGTCAAAGGTGATTGTTATAGCTGTATGGTCAGAACGCGAGACATACTCATGCTGGTGAGGCAATTATGGGGTCGGCTACTGGCCATGGGGGAAGAATAGCAGTTTGAGAGCTTGTGGGGAAGTCTCGATTGCTTATACTAGGACTTTGCCTTCTTTACTTGACACATTCAAAGATGGATCTATCGTCTCTGCACTCTCACTTGGTTTGACGTTTCCACAGTTGTTTGTCATCAATTCGTGAAACGCCCACCTTCGCTTAAGCGCGCTTCAAGGGGTGACCCGGTCCAGTAATCAGCACACTGACCCGCTGCGTAATTCAAAGAATCACTAAGCTGCGCAGAATTGCGCCGAGTCTCGCTCTAGACCATGAAAGCCTACGAAGTAAAGCTGTGATAGAGTAGCACTGGCAACATAGAGGAAGAGAACAGGGCAAGCTCGCGTGCCATAGGGCTGAGGGCTGAGTGGTGTGTCAAGGGTACGCTCGTAACACTAACCCCCCCTCTCAAATAGCCGTGGCCCCCATGGCTGGTAGACCGGAGATGCACGCCCATCGCTTGCCCTGTGTCTCCAAACATCCATAGTCCGTATAGGCCTTAATTGGAGAAGATTTGCCGAGGTATAGCGGTATTGCCGGGCCGTATACTGGTCTTGACTGTGCCATGCCTGCATTGTCCTTCAGAGATCCTGGAGATGTAGGGAAATAAAAAGCACCGCAACACCATTGTACCAGCGCCATTAGGAATCGAACCTAATACGAACTAGATACCTCCAACCACACGACCACAACCAACAGGTGTCCGCCCCCGGACTATGACTAACGGGGAACATTTCGCTTCACAAATCAATGCGTCACACGGGTTTCGAACCTAAGCCCTCGCCAACACCGCTCGACGGAACTTTAAAACCTGTGGCTAATGGCGCTGCCAGAAATAAAAAGCACCGCAACACCATTGTACCAGCGCCATTAGGAATCGAACCTAATACGAACTAAATACCTCCAACCACACATTGTCCTTCAGAGATCCTGGAGATGTAGCCACATCTTGCCTGCGTGCCAGCAAGATTCTCCGAGTTCTTCTTCTTGCCTAGTCTTCTTGCTATAGTCCTTCGATAGAATTGAAGAAAACCCAACGTATGTATTCACCTCCAACACCTTTTGGCAGCCTGGCCTGGGAGCTTCACTGTAGATTTGCCCTGTGTCTCCCATGCTCTTGCCATCAAAAATCCATCCTCCGTTCCATCTCCTTTGCTTCAACTCATTTGTCGATTCGTAGGGTCTGGTAGGGAGGTAGGAGGTTGGGAAGAATCGAATATGTTGAATGCCATTTGGTAGCAGGCTCACTATGTGTGTTGTCGACATGCTTAGTGAAGAGGTCGATATGTGTTGTTTCGGGGCTGTTCCCGCCATTGTAGCAGGCTTACTATGGTGTTGTCGACATGCTTAGTGAAGAGGTTGTACGTTTGCTGCCCTTGTAGCAGGCTCACTGTGTGTGGGGTTTGTGACGATTTCTTTCTACTATCAATTCGCTAGTCGTACGAATGGTCCCTGTGCCTTAGTTATCTCTCGCCTACTATTCTGACGAGGTCGTTCCGCTGTCTCGTTTAGGCTCTTTGAAATCGAGTTACCCGTATAGTAAGCTTACCTAGAGATATAATATTATTAAAGCCCCTATTAACGCATTTCTTTAAATTCGTCCGCTAATTCGAATAAAGTATACTCGAATTATATTTCTCTTCGTCGAGGGATATAAAGAAGTCTTATTATAATATTAGAATTAGTATAAATATAATATTAATATAAATAAGATAAAATAAAGATAATAAGATTAATAATCTTATAATATAGTAGAGAATATCTTCGCTAGACTCGCTAGCTATAAAATTAAGAGCTAAGTAATATATTAAGAATACGCTTATAATAAATAAACTTACTTTACTTATAAGTAAATAGTTTAATATTAAATAATAGTAATAATCTAAATAATTACTCTATAGTAAAGAACTTCTTAATTATTCGACTTATTAATTAATATTCTTCTTTTTAAATATTATTAACTTCTTATTCTTTCGCGTCGCTATCGTTCTACGCTTAAAATTTCGCTAGATCTTTAAATTCGAGTTATACTTTTATTAAAAGTTTATTCTATTCTTATTAAATAATTTAATAATAATACTTCGTCGAAGTTTAATTACTATAGAGAAGATAAGATTATTTAAAATAATTTATACTTTCTATTAACTATAAGAATTAAATCTATTTACTCTTATTTATATTTTATCTTTATTTATATTACTTTAAATTCGATAATTTCGATATAATATTAAAATACTTCTCTTCTTAAATATATATAATAAAAAAAAAAAGGCCATTAATTAAATTTATGGAGTTGGATTTTTCTAAGTCAAATCGAACTCTGATCGCTTGCTGTGCGTTTTTGACCTACATACAGACATATATGTACGGAGAGAGGCGCGCTAAGGCCTAATTAGGAAGGTGTATCGAGTGTGAAGGATTGATCCGTAATAATTGCCCACAAAAAACAGAGAAAGGCCATATCCTTATGGCAAGAAGTATCGAAATACCGGAAAGAAATGGAGACAACATGCCAATTAGTGGTGTGAATCCCACATTATCTCCTGCCGCAGTGAAATCTTTCGAATAATGAAATAGCTGTCAGAGCAAGACATCGGACGGTTTCAATTCGTCCAAATATGCATCGTTCCGGAGTGATGATTTGATGTGGAACCGTGGAGAGCATATGAGGTGGGATCTTGGAGAGCTGAGCCGTGTTCTTGACGATGGTGGCCTTGTTGCCGCTTAGTTTCTCCGCAGTGTTCTCCGCATTTGCCTGTTGTAGTTCCTCCTCTTGCTCCTCAATGCAGTGGGGATGATAGGCCAAGTTGCAGTGGTGTTCTCCGCTTGCTGAGTGATGATTTGATGTAGAACCGTGGAGAGCATATGATGTGGGATTTTGGAGAGCTGAGCCGTGTTCTTGGTGCTGGGGGCCTTGTTTCCGCTTGGTTTCTCCGCAGTGTTCTCCATAGTGTTCTCCGCAGTGTTCTCCGCATTTGCCTGTTGTAGTTCCTCCTCTTACTTCTTAATGTAGTGGGGATGATAGGCTAAGTTGCAGTGGTGTTCTCCGCTTGTTGAGTGATGATTTGATATGGAACCGTGCTTGGTGCTGGGGGCCTTGTTGCCGCTTGGTTTCTCCGCAGTGTTCTCCGCATTCGCCTGCTGTAGTGACTTCTCTTGCATTGGCTGAGTGGATTGGTGTGAGACCGTGGAGAGTAGGCCTGTTGTGTCACTGCTGCTGATGACTGTCTCCGCAATATTCTCCGCATTTACCTGCTGCAGTGGTTCCTCCTCTTACTGAGTATCGGGCTGGTGTGAGACCGTGGAGAGTAGGCCTGTTGTGTCACTGCTGCTGATGACTGTCTCCGCAATGTTCTCCGCAGTGTTCTCCGCATTCGCCTGTTGTAGATCCTCCTCTTGCTCCTCAATGTAGTGGGGATGACAGGCCAAGTTGCAGTGGTGTTCTCCGCTTGCTGAGTGATGATTTGATGTGGAACGGCCAAGTTGCAGTGGTGTTCTCCGCTTGCTGAGTGATGATTTGATGTGGAACCGTGGAGAGCATATGACGTGTGGGATCTTGGAGAGCTGAGCCGTGTTCTTGACGATGGTGGCCTTGTTGCCGCTTGGTTTCTCCGCAGTGTTCTCCGCATTTGCCTGTTGTAGTTCCTCCTCTTACTCCTTCTCTTGTAGAGTATCAGACTGAGTGGCTAGCTGAGTGGCTGACTGAGTGGATGACTGATATGACGTGGGATCTTGGAGAGCTGAGCCGTGTTCTTGACGATGGTGGCCTTGTTGCCGCTTGGTTTCTCCGCAGTGTTCTCCGCATTTACCTGTTGTAGTTCCTCCTCTTGCTCCTTCTCTTGTAGAGTATTAGACTGAGTAGCTAGCTGAGTGGCCGACTGAGTGGATGATTGAGTGACTGGCTGACGATCTGACTAAGTGGATTGCTGAGCTGATAGGGTAGGTAGTGTTGACTGAGCGGCTGGTCGAGTACCGCTGGCTTGGGAGGAGTATGTAGGGGAGGACGATGGCTATGAATCCGTTCGGGCTCTTTTTGAGGGCCTTCCAACGCGTTTATGAGTAGGTGGACGCGTCTTGAGAGGTAGCATCGCTGGGTTGGAAGGTATTACCGCTGGCTTGGGAGGAGTATGTAGGGGAGGACGTATCCGTTCGGGCTCTTTTTGAGGGCCTTTCAACGCGTTTATGAGCAGTAGTAGGTAGCTGGCCAGCAGTAGCGGATTCGTCGAGGGGTGGCCTGGGGGCGTTAGTAGAGGCTCTAAGAACGGGCAAAAGGGGTATACGTGCCTGAAGCGTTTAGTAACGTTTCCGCGAGGGGTATCGAGGATGATTATGTTCATATTAGTAAATTGGTAGAATTGATAGAATGGTGGAAGAAGAATGGTTACACAAACAGGTGGAAGGATTATTATCCGATCCCGGACGCGTCTGGTGTGACTACCATGACTACCATATTTGAATGTCCATTTAATCCACCAATAGTAGGCCAAACTTCATTATTTTTACAGCGTTAGAAAGCGCACACTGAGTTCTACAATTTACGAAATTATGAAGAAACAGCATCCGTAGGGAGCTGGTTATCTCAGAGTGTAAAACTTCTACACACAAATTTTTGATGAGGGAGCTCGGGAGGGCTAGCGGGCTGACTCAGTCAGTCTAGCCAAAAGGCGTAATAACCCCGAATTGATGATTGGCTGCACATACAAATTCAAGGTTTCCAAGCTCAGCCCTATCTTATTCTTTTTTTTTTTTTTTTTTTATTTTTTTTTAAAATTAAAACTTTTATATTAAAAAATTAAAATTAAAATATTTTAGATTTTATCGATTTATTATATCTTAAAAAAATTTTATTCTATTATCTCTATTTCTACTATTTTTTTAATCTCTTTTATTACTTTTATATTTTTATTTTCTCTATTTTACTACTATTATTATAATAGAGTTTATAATAAAATCTTTAAAATTTATATTAATAAATTAAAATTCTTATATAAAAAAATCTTAAATTAAAAATTATATATAACTTATAACTTATAACTATTACGAGCGTATTCTATATCTCTATTAATATATTATTTCGTCTTATTATCTATTAAAGTCTAATATATCTTATTATCTTCTATTTATATAATTATTCGATATCTAGTTATCTTATTTAATAAATTTATATTAATTTTATATTTATATTAATTTTAATACTATAATTAAATTATTCTATTTATTATATTTAAATTAATAGATAAATTAAATAAATTTATTAATAGAGGCTTTAATAAAATATTAACTTAAGTTATTATATTTCTAAATAAATCTACTATACAGATAATATATTATAAAGAATATCTATCGAGATAGTATAACGATTTTATAACTAGTTAAAGAAATAAAGTAATTATTAAACTAGTTTATTTATTTAGCTAGTAAATTTAAATAAATTATTATTTAACTTAATAATTATATAACTAATTCTATAAATAAAGTAAAAGTATTTAAAAAAACGATATTTAACTTTTTTTAACTTTTTTATAATAATTTAAATAATTAATAAAAAAAAAAAAAAGTCTTTATAAAATATAATATTATTTTTTAAATTTATAATAAAGTCTTATAAGAGATATTATAAAAAGTTTTTCTTTTCTCTTCTTCGCTTAATATTTATAATATTAAAAACTTAAAAGATATAATATAATTCTCTTTATTTTATTTTAAAAGTAACTTTCTTTCTTTCTATAAATTTCGAATATATAATTAAATTAAATAAATCGAAATAGTAATTTTCTTATTTAAATATTTAATTAATAAATAAAGATTTATAAATTAAATTTATAAAGTTAAAATTTTATAAAAGCTTTAATTCTAACTTAAATCGAACTTTACTTACTTTCTATACGATATATAATTTACTTCTATTACTATAAATCGTCAATTAATTATATTCTTATTTAAAAAAGAAGTATTTACTTAATAATCTTATTTTTAATATATCTTATTAATTAAGTAAGTTATCTTCTTAATAGATTATCTAAAATTATAATTAATAAATCGATTTTACTAATAACTCGATTTAAAGTTATATATAATTAACTATAGATAAAAATTTCGAGAAAAAAATATTAACTAATATACTATAATAGTTAGCTTTAAGATTAATTAATCGTTATATTAAAGACTAATTAAACTAGAAATTAAATAAATTTAGAGAGATATATAATATATAATATTATTTATTATTATATTCGCCTCTAAAAATATAATAATCGAGTATCTTAAATCTAATATATTTAATTTATAAACGTATCTTATTATATAAATCTATACGCTACTTTAAATATATTATAGTTATAAATAAAATAATTAGTTTAAAATCTTATTAATAGCTATTAATATATATAAAAGAATAAAATAGAGTTAAACTATAAAATTTTAAATTTATATATATAATTAATTATAAATTTTTTAAATCTACGCTTTTTAGTTAGACTAGCTAAATTAGTATATAAGTTCTTTTATATCTTCTTATTAAAGCTTTATACGTAGAAGATTTATATAATTAATTACTTAACTTCTCTTAAATATAATTACTTTATAATTTTTATAAATTATAAATCTTACTTTACGCTTTTTAACGATCTAAAAATTATTAAGTTTTAAAATCTATTATTAATAGAGTAATTTAATATTTAATAATTATATAAATCGCGTTTGAGATTAAATTTTTTTTTTTCTATTTATATAACTATTAATTCTCTCTTACTCTATTAATTCTATTAATTTCATTAATATAAATATATTTACTCTCTCTATCCCTCGCTCTTATATTATTAAATCTATAAGATATATATATCTCTTTTACCCCCCTTTTAGAGCCCTTATTAATATCTTTAAGTTATTTCTTAGCGAATTTATTATTACTAGTAATTAAGGTTATAGACGAGCTTAATAACTACTTATTACTATTTATAAACGCATTAAAAGACTTTTAAAAAGAACTTAAACGAATTTATAATTATTATCTTCTACTATATAGAGATCTATATCGAAAGTTCTATATATATACTAAAACTCTTAATATTCTTAATATTCTTCGATAATTTAATAAATTTCTTAAATAGTATTATTTTTTATTAATAATTCTTTATATAACTATGTATATACTTATTAGCTCGCTTATTTAAATTATATAATTATATATTTTCTTTAAAATAGTCTTTTCTATATTTAATTATCGTCTTTTAAATAAATAACTTTAATAATATATCTAGATATACGTTCTATTTACTTCTAAATTCTCTCTTATAAAAGCTTATATTTCTAATAATAAATTTATCGCTTTTTAGCCTCTTTTCGAGTTATTAATAAATCGTTTTAAGTAATATATCGCTTTATTTAAGATTAATATAATTTAATATAATTTAAATACGATAAGTTTTTATATTATAATAATCTAAGTATATTTATAAATATAAAGATTAATTTCTAAAACTTTAAGATATAGATTAAGATTTTATCTTTTATAATTATTATATTAAATTTATCTTCTTTATATTTCTAGATAAATTTTAGAAATAATAAAAGAAGAATCTATATTTAATTAGTGAAAGAAGTTAAAGAATTTAAAGAAATATATATAAATAAATCTTCTTCTAATAGCGATATTAGTTAATTTTCTCTTTCTTTTCTATAATAATAATTTTCTTAGTTTCTACTATAAATCTTTATTAAGACTTTATATTAGAAAGATTATATAAGCTTATATATCTTATATTAATCTAAAGTTTCTACTATAATTTAGCCTCGAGCTCTAAGATCTTATTAATAGCAGCTAGTTTCTAAATATATTTCTTCTTTTTAACTATTATTTCGATCTTTTAAATATAATATAAACTCTTCTTATTATATAAGATATATTCTTAAAATATAAACTTTATAGCGTTTACGAAATAACGTTAAATAGCGAATTTAATATAGATTTTATCGAGTTAATACTATTATCGTATTTATTCTCATCGAGAGTTTAAGATTATATTAATCTTATCGATTTAAATTATATTCTTTTAATCCTCTATAATTTAATCTTTATATTATAAAGCGAATTAATAATAAGCTTTTATTTAGACTATTTAAAGAAGTAATTTTTTAATAATTTTAATTAATCGAAAGTTATTATATTCAAATACTCGTAGAACTATTATTAAAGAGATTTCTTATTTAATAGTTAATATAAAAGAAATCTTTTTATAACTATAGCGATTCTTTTATATAGCGATTAAAATAATACTCTTAAGCTTAGACGTAATAATAGAGAGTTATCTAAATCTAAGAGTATCGAATATATACGATAATAATAGCTTTTTAAATATAATAAGATTATATTCTCTATTACGAGCTTATTATTTTAGATGATTAATAATTTAATAGAAGATTTTTATAATAGCTATAACGATCTTCGCTATAATATTATATTTAATTAAAATAAATATCTAAAGTCTAATTTCGTTATTATAATTAATACTCTAAATATTTAATATATTAGAATTAAAGAGTAGTAAGAAGATATCTATTTACTATATTAAATATATATTAAAACTCTTTATATTCTCTCTTTATTTCTCTATTCTTCTATTAGCGTAAGTATATATAATATTAATATCGCTATTATTACTATTAGTATATATAATAGAATAAGATAGAGCTAAGCTTAAAAATCTTAAATTTATATATATAGCTAATTATAAATTTAAATCTTATACGCTTTTTAACTAGATCGACTAAATTATAACGAGTAAATAAATTAGCGTTCGTAACTATTAAAATCTCGTCCTTCCGCGCCTCTCTTATTAAAAAAATATATATATATTATTAATATATAGAATAACTTTTTTATTTTCTATTAAAATTTTAAGATTTTTTTTTAAATTATAGAATAAAATATAGGCTTTTAGATAAAAAAGAAATTTTTAAATTTAGTCTTATAATTATTAAAGCGTAAGAAATTTAAATATCGCTTATTAAAGTTCGCTCGATAGCCTTAATTAAAAAATAGATATATATTATTTAATTTTAGAATAACTTTTTTGTTTTCTATTAAAATTTTAAGATTTTTCTTTTAAATTATAGAACGTAATGTGAGCTTTTAGATAAAAAGAGAATTACTAAATTTAGTCTCATAGATATTTAAAGATAAGAAATTTAAATCTCGCTTATCGAAATTTACTCGACAGCTCTGAATAAAAAAAATGATTATAAATTTAATTTATAGATCTTTACTCGTATATAATAATATCGTAATTATATATCTCGTATATATATAGTAATATCGCTATTATATATTATATATATATATATTATATATAATAAGTATTAATATCGCTATTATATAAAGTATTAATATTTAAGATATTAAGAATATTTACTAAGCATATTAAGAGCTTTAGCGTATATATAAAACTTTCGATATAGATCTCTATATAATACTTTTAATCTAGTAATATTATCTCTTAAAATATACTTTTCTTTTCTATTTATTCTTTATTACTCTATTTTAAAGACTATTAATATATATTATATTCTATATATTAATAAAAAGAAACTTTTAAATAAGAGAAAAATGCTATGAAAAATTATCTTTTATAAAACTTACTAATAGACTTCCTTTATAATAATTCTTTTAATAGCTTATATTCTTTTAGTTAATCTTTTAATTTTTATTTAATTTTTAATAAAGCTTATTAATTATATTACGTATTATTTATATATTATAAAGTTTATATAATATAATTTAAGTCTTATAAATTAGATTTATAATTATTATAATATAATATTATAGAAAGATAAGATATCTAAATAATACTATAATAGCGAAAAAACTAAAATTAATATATTTAAAATAGATATTAATTAAGAAATAAATAATATAAAATAAAGTAATAAAAATATTAAAATAAATATAAATAATTCGATTAACCTTAGCGAGTATATTATTAATTAAATTCTCTAATCTTTAATATTAAAGAGTTTAAATTTTATTAATAATTATAAAAAATTTATTATTATAGCTTTTAATATAATAATATAATCTTTATAACTTTATAATAGATTACTATTAATTATTTAATTATTTAATATATATATAAAGTTTAAAAAGTAATTACTATTTATATATCTACTTTAATATTCTTAAAAAGCGAGAAATTAATTTTTAATTAAATCTATAATATAATATAACTTTCTTTTAATTACGTTTCTTATATTAACTTTACTAGATATAGCTATTATAACTATATTAATTAAATACGTTATTATAAAATAATTATAATTTTTAAAATATTTATCTCTATAATAATAATTTTAAATCGATATTAAAAAGATAAAGATTAATCTAAATATATAAAATTATAAGCTACTTTATAAAAATCTATAATATTATAATTTATATATTTATATTAATTTTATTTTAAATAAAATTACTATCGTCTAGAAAGATAATATTAATAATTTATTAGATATATTTAAAATTAAAGATATATTAATAGAGACTTAAAGTAATAAAAGATTTAATATTTTATATTAATATTTAATCTATATATCTCTATATTATTCTCTTATTATCTTATTTAGCGAATAATTATAATATAATAATACGAGTAAAGGCCTATGAATTAAATTCATAATTTTTTTTTTTAATTAGGGCTATCGAGTAAATAGATAAGCGATCTTTAATAAGCGATATTTGAATTCCTTACGCTTTAATAATTATAAGACTAAATTTAAGAATTTTTTTTTCTCTAAAAGCTTATATTTCGTTCTATAAGTAAAAAAAATCTTAAAGTTTTAATAGAAAATAAAAAGGTTATTCTAAAATCAAATAATATATATCTATTTTTTAATTAAGGCTATTCGACTACATTTTTTTAATAGTTATAAATACTAATTTATTTACTTATAATAATTTAGTCGATTTAATTAAAGAGCGTAATAACTCTAAATTTATAACTAATTAAATATATAAATTTAAGATTTTTAAGCTTAGTCTTATCTTATTCTTTTATATATTCTAATAGATATTATAGATATTATATTAAATAGAAATCTTTTTATTTAGCGAAATAAGATTAATAAAATAATTTTATAAATTAAAGTAATTATTAATTAAGATAATTCTATATAAATAATATTTATCTTATATTATAGATCTATATTATTTATTTCTTTTATTCTATTAATCGCTAATTTCTTATAAATATATAATATAAAATTATTTTAATAAGTTTAATTATCTTCTTTACTATAATAGATTATTATAATATTTTATTTATAATATTTATATAGCTATTAAAAATAATAAACTTTATTAATTAAGAATAAATTAAAAAATTATTTACATCGATATTTATTAAGTAATTATTAATATCTATATTAATAAAGCTATTATAATTTATAAAACTAATAAATAAGATACTATTCTCTCTTTCTTCTATTAAAAAAATTTATAATTTAAAATAACTCTATTAAAATATTATTACTCTACTTATTAAATTCGACTAGTTAAACCTCTTTACGACTTTTATCTATAATTTAAAATAAATTAAAATTATTAAAAGTCTTCTATCTAATAAATATATTATTACTCAATTTAGTTTAATTATTAGAATATTTAGATTAAAGCTAAAGACTCTTTCTTATAGATAATATTTTAAAAAAGAAGATATTAGATATATTCTTATTCTTTTTATCTCTTATTATAATAAAATAACTTTTCTTCTTTCTATTTAATAGAGTAAATTTTTAATTAATATATTAGTTAGATAAATAATATAAATAATAATTTCTAGAGATATTTCTAATATAGTTTAATTTATTATATATTATAATTTATATTAATTACTTTTATAATATTATTTAAAAATAATCTTTATTTTTATAAAGGCGAAGTATAGTTAATTAAAATATTAATTAATCTTAATTTTAATTAACTTTATAGATTATAGATTAAGTCTCTATCTATATCTATATTATAAATATTTAAAAAATAGATATATTATATATTATTATATTCTTATTATATTATATTTTAAAACTTAATTCTTTAATATTACTAAAATAGATATTATTATTAAAATTAAGATCTCTAATTAAAATTTATTTTATAATCTCTATATATTTATTATTAAATATATACTTTATAAGAATTATAGATAGTATACTATTAATAAAATAAATATTATTTTTTCTTATTAAAATCTAAATAAAAATATATCTAATAAGTAATTTTCGAAGGACTTTAGCGATTATATAATTTTTAAATTAGATTCGAAGTATTTTATATATTATTAACGTAGATTTATTAATATATTAGATAATAAATATAAATAGAATTACTAGATAAAACTCTATACTCTTATTTATTAATTAATTATAATATTTATATTAATATAAAGATATATATTAATATTAAAGTTTATAAATTTTTTTTTAAAATATTTATAAGAATAGTAATTAGATTAGTTTTTAAATAGAGTATTAAAATAATATAAGTTAAAATAGTATAAGATTAGATTAAATAAATAAGATTTAAAAATATTAAAATATATAATAAATAAACTCTATAAAAGTTTATTAAAGAATTTTTAACTTTAAATTATATAATTATAATTCTTCTATTATATAAATTTTTATTTATCTTTTAAATTAGTATAATATAATATTTAATAATAATAATAATCTATTTTATATAATTAAAATAATATATAATCGCTAAATTAAGCTAATAGCTTTCTTTTAGCTAAATTAAAAATATTAATAATAAAGATAAGTAGAAGATCTCTTCTATATCGATCTATTAATATAATATATCTAAAAAAAAAAAAAAACGTCGATATTAGAGGCGTAGAGATATTATTATTAAAATATAATATATTAATTTAATCGTTAAGAAGCTCTTCTATCTATAATATTATCTTCTAAATATATTAAATTCTATATTCTTTAAAGACTTATATATAATAAATAATAATAATTTTTCTTTATAGTATCTATATAATAAAAGATTTATTTTATAATAATATTAAATGAGATTAAATATTAAATAAAGTAGTAAGCTAATAAAAAGAAAATTATCTATATAATAAAAGATTTATTTTATAATAATATTAAATAAAATTAAGTATTAAATAAAGTAGTAATCTAATAAAAAGAATACTACTTATAAGATCTTTTTATAATAATTCTATAATAATATAGATGTAATAATTTCTTAAATTCATAAATTAATTATAAATTAAAATATATAATTTTTTTATTATTAAATAGATTCTTTTTAGATATAATATAAATAGCTTATCGCGTTAATAATATTATTAAAATATTATAATCTTTTTTAATAAAATATTTCTTTTTATATATATTAAAACTTTTTATATTAGATTTTTTTTAAATAATTTCTATAATAAATTAAAGTACTTTAAGCTATAAAATAAGAAGATTATCGAGTTAATAATAATTTTAAAATATTATAACTTTTTTTAATATAATATTCTTTTTTTTAATTACTAAAACTTTTTACGCTAGATATATTTTTTTCTTTTTATACTCATAAAGGAGTAAAGGCCTATAAATTAAATTTATAATTTTTTTTTTAATTAGAGCTATTCAGTAAATAGATAAGCGATCTTTAATAAACGAACTTTAATAAGCGATATTTGAATTCCTTACGCTTTAATAATTATAAGACTAAATTTAATAATTCTTTTTTATCTGAAAGCCTATATTTTATTCTATAATCTAAAAAAAATCTCAAAATTTTAATAGAAAATATAAAAGTTATTCTAAAATTAAATAATATATATCTATTTTTTAATTAGGATTATCCGACTATATTTTATTAATAATTATAAACGCTAATTTATTTATTCGCGATAACTTAGTCGATTTAATTAAAGAACGTAGTAATTCTAAATTTATAATTAGCTATATATATAAATTTAAGATTTTTAAGCTTAGCTCTATCTTATTCTTTTATTAATATATATAAAAGAATAAGATAGGGTTAATCTAAAAAATCTTAAATTTATATATATAGCTAATTATAAATTTAGATTCGCTACGCTCTTTAATTAGACCGACTAAGTTAGCTCGCTAGCCCTTTCGCGTCTTCTTATTAAAAAATAGATATACGTTATTTATAAATGAAATAACCTTTTTTTTTTCTATTTAAATTTTAAGATATTTTTCTAAATTATAGAGCGTAATTTGCGCTTTTCAATTCTAAAAGATTTTTAAAGATTTAGTCTTATAATTAATTATTAAAAAGCATAGAGCTCAAATATCGTTTAAAAAAGTTCGCTTATCAAATTTGTCGGCAGCCCTAATTAAAAAATAGGTGTACATTATTTAATTTTAGAATAACCTTTTTATTTTCTATTAAAAATTTTCAATTTTTTTTTAAATTATTATAGAACGTAGTTTATACTTTTAAATAAAAAAAAATACATTAAATTTAGTCTTATAAATGTTTAAAGATAAGGAATTCAAATATCGCTTATTAAAGATCGCTTATTAAATTTACTCGATAGCTCTAATTAAAAAGAATAATTATGAATTTAATTTATAGGCCTTTACTCGTATATACTAATAATTTAATTCTTCTCTTATATTTTATATATTTCTTAATTAATATATATTATTTCTTATTTTAAATTATTTAATATTTATATTTATATTCTTTAAATTAAGTATTATACTCTCTCTCTATTAAATAATATATAATAATAATAGATTATTATTAAAGACTTTTATATTTATTTCACTTAAATTTATTTATAGAAAATCTATTTTTATAAATAATAGTAATTCTATTATTAACTTTAATCTATTAGCGATCTTATAAAATTATAAATAATACTATATTAATAAATAAAATTAATTTTTCGCGAAGAATATAGTTATTAAATTAATTTTTAAAAATAGATATAAATAAATTTTAAGATTAATTAAATTATTATAATTAATACTAGTTAAAACGCGATTTTTTATATTAATAATTAAGTCTTCTTTCTAGATAACTATAAAATTATTAATAAAATTATACTTTAGAATATTATATTATAAAGAACGAGTAAAGGCCTATAAATTAAATTCATAACTATTTTTTTAAATTAGGGCTATCGAGTAAGTAGATAAGCGATCTTTAGTAAGCGAACTTTCATAAGCCATATTTGAATTCCTTACGCTCTAATTATTATAAGACTTAATTTAAAAATTCTTTTTTTATTTAAAAGTCTACACTTCGTTCTATAGTTTAAAAAGAAATCTTAAAATTTTAATAGAAATTAGTAAAGTTATTAAAGGGTTAAAAGTAGAGTAAGAGATTTTAATAGTAACGAACGCTAATTTATTATCTGCTATAACTTAGTCGATCTAGCTAAAAGACGTAATAATCTTAAATTTACAATTAATTATATATATAAATTTAAGATTTTTAAGCTTAACTCTATCTTATTCTTTTATATATATTAATATAATATAACTCTAA
This sequence comes from Letharia columbiana, assembly GCF_014066305.1. Lineage (NCBI taxonomy): Eukaryota > Fungi > Ascomycota > Lecanoromycetes > Lecanorales > Parmeliaceae > Letharia > Letharia columbiana. The sequence goes on along the minus strand of NW_023501148.1, from coordinate 217,349 downwards.
GATAATTATTACTATAGCTTTATTCAAAACCGTCTTTATCTTTCTTTAAAATAGTATTATTACTTATTTTTATTTTAAGATTTCTCTTAATATTATTATTTAATTTAATTATAATATATTAATAAGATTTAATTTAATTTAATTATTAAAGATAATTAAGTTTATTTTTTAGAATAAGATCTTTATATAAAATTATTATAATATCGAGATTATTAATTATATATTTTAAGATATTTAAAAAATCTTTACTTCTTTTAATAATATAACGAGTAAAGGCCTATGAATTAAATTCATAATCATTTTTTGATCAGGGCTATCGAGTAAATAGGTGAGCGAACTTTGGTGAGCGGGCTGTTCGGCTGTCGAGCGAACTTTGATGAGCGATATTTGAATTCCTTGCGCTTTAATAATTATAAGACTAAATTTAGAAAATCTTTTATTTTCTAAAAGACCACATTTTATTCTATAATTTTAAAAAAAAATCTCAAAATTTTAATAGAAGACAAAAAAGTTATTCTAAAATTAAATGATATATATCTATTTTTTAATTAGGGCTATCCGACTATATTTTTTTAATAATTACGAATACTAATTTATTTATCTACGATAACTTAGTTAATCTAACTAAAGAGCGTAGTAACTCTAAATTTATAATTAACTATATATATAAATTCAAGATTTTCAAGCTTAGCTCTATCTTATTCTTTTATATATATTAATTAAATATTTTTATAATAATTTTAATTAAATTCTTTTAATTATTAAAAGTATTAAATTCAATTATATCGCTTAAATTATATTAAAAATATTCTATTTTTAAAATAATATTTAAATATTTAAATTTATAGAAAATATAAAACTTTAAAATGTAATTTAATTAATTAAGATTAAATTATTATAGAAGAATTTATTTAAAAGCTATTAGATATAAATAATAGTATTTTAATAAGCTTTAAAAAATAAGAAGCTATTAATTAAGATATTAACTAATTATTAAATAACTTTATTACTTAGCGAATTAATATTATTTATAATAATTTTAACTCGTATTAAATAGTTAATTTCTATTAATTTAAAGTAATTATTTATATTCTTAATAATAATATTACTTAATTTAATAATTAAATTCTTAATAAATTTTCTAAAGTTTAGATTATTTATAATAATAGAGATTAAGTTATTAATAAGAAAGATAGCTTTCCTTCTATCTACTAAGATAATAAATATTTTTAAATTAATCTTACTTTTACTTTATTATTTAAAGGTAAAATAAAATTATATAATAATACTATTAAAAAATTTAAAGTAGCGTATAAATCTATATAATAAAATATATTTATAAATTAAATATACTAAATCTAAAATACTCGTTTATTATATTTTTAAAAATAAAAAAGTAATTATAAGAGTAAAAGTATTTAGAGTCTATTAATAAATCTCGCTTATATTATTTATTATATTGTAAGCTACGTAGTTAAAGTAAGTATTTAATATTAATATATATAAAAGAATAAGTTAGAACTAAGTTAGAAAATTTTAAATTTATATATATAGTTAATTATAAATTCGAATTCGCTACGCTTTTTAATTAGATATTACGAGTAAATAAATTAGCGTTCGTAACTATTAAAATCTTTCTTTCTATCTCTAATCTTTTAATAACTTTACTATCTTCTATTAAAATTAAATAATTATTTTTTTAAATTATAGAGCGTAATTTACGCTTTTTAAATACGAAAAATCTTAAAATTTAATCTTATAGTTCTTCAAAAGTAAGGAATTTAAATATCGCTTATTAAAGATCGCTTATCAAAGACCGCTTATCAAATTTACTCGACAGCCCTAATAAAAAAAACGGTTATGAATTTAATTTATAGGCCTTTACTCGTATTTAATAAAAGTCTTAAATACTCGCCAGTTCTCTTTTTTCTTTTTTTTTCTTTAGTTATTAATTTATCTAATAATTAATTTATCTATTCTTATAACTATATATCTAGATTTTATAATTATATAGCTATTATATAGTATTAAAACTAATATAGATACGATATTAATATAAGTAAGATAGATAGAATAATAAGATTATCGAATTATATATATAGAAAGAAGATATAATATAGTAGAAAATATCTTCGCTAAGACTCGCTAGCTATAGAATTAAGTAATATATTAAGAATAAATTTATAATATTATCTCTCTTTCTTAAATAGCTATAATCTCTATAGCTAATAGACTAAATATATATATCTATTACTTACTCTATATTTCTAAATATCTATAATTTATATAAATGTTAATTAGAGAGAATATATCGAGATATAATAGTCGAAAATATCGAATAATTTTAATTCGTTTAAAAATATTATATTTAAGATTTTATTAATTTATATACTAGTTTTAACTATTCTATCTATATCTATTATATCTATATTATTTTTTAGAGATTTTAGAATTCTCTAAATTCTTTTCTAATTTAATCTTCTTATTATAATTCTTTAATAGAATTAAAAAAAAATTAATATATATATATATTATAAATTTAGCTTTAATACCCGCTAATAATCTAATCTAAGAGCTATACTATAAATTTATCTTATATCTTCTATACTCTCGTTATTAAGTTTATTCTTTATTTTATTCTTTATTTTATTCTTTATTTTAATTTATAACTATCTTATTTTATAATTATCTATTATATTTATTCGCTTTATAAATCTATCGCTTCGATTATTAACTTTATATATTTACTTTATCTTATAATACTTTATAAATCTACTAATTTTAATTTATTAATTTTATATATTTATTTTATATTATTATAGTAAGTATATAGTAATTAATAATTTAACTAATATAAAAAGCTCTTATAATTTAAATATTTATAAATTTATAAATTTATTAAATAAAGAGATAAAGAAAGAATTAAATATATTAAATACTATTTAATAGTAGACTTATTATATATATTATTAATGTATATAATAAAAAGATTAAATTATAGTCGTTTTAAGATTATTATTATTATTATTATAATAGATTTACTATATTATAAGATTTAAATTTCTTTCTACTATTAATTCGCTAATTATATAAATAATCTCTATATTTTATTTATTTCTCGCCTATAATTTTAGTAAGATCGTTTCGCTATTATATTATACTCTTTAAAATTAAGTTATTTATATAATAGATTTTCTTAAAAATATAATAGTTTACTTAATATCTTATTAAAGTCTCTATTAATATATTTCTTTAAATTCGTCTATTAATTCGAATAAAGTATATTTAATTATATTTCTCTTTATTAAGAATTATAAAGAAGTTTTATTATAATATTAAAATTAATATAAATATAATATTAATATAAATAAAATAGATAGAATAATAAATTTATTAAACTATATATATAGAAAGAAGAAAATATATAATAGAAGATGTCTTTACTAAGACTCGCTAGCTATAGAATTAAATAATATATTAAAAATATATTTATAATAATATTTTCTTCTCTTAAATAGTTATAACTTTCATAGCTAATAGATCGAAGATATACGTTTATTACTTATTTTATATCTTTAAATATCTATAGTTTATATAAATTTCGATTAAAGAAAATTTACTAAGATATAATAGTTAAAAATATCAAATAATTTTAATTTATTTAAAAGATTTATATTTAAGATTTTATTAAATTATATATTAATATTAATTATATTATTTATATCTACTATATCTATATTATTCTTTAAAGATCTTAAAGATATTTAACTATATCTTATTTATATATTAATAAGATTCTTTAAATTCTTTTTTAATTTAGTTTTATTATTATATATAGTTACTTTATAATTCCTTAAATTATAGAGCTCGCTTTACGCTTTATAACGCTATAAAAATTATAAAGTTTAATCTACTATTAATAGATTAAATAGATATTTAAATATAATAGTTATAATATAGTAATAGTTATATTAAACTAGACTATCTCTTCGCGAATTTATTACTACTAATAATCGAGGTCGTAAGCGAGTTTAATAACTATCTACTACTACTTATAAACGCGTTAAAAAACTCTTAAAAAGAGCTTAAATAAATATATTCTCCTCTATATACTTCTCTTAAGTTAGCGATAGATAAATTAAACTAATATTTAAATATTATAATTACACTAAACGCGTTCGATTTAGATATATATACTTCTTTTACTCGCCTCTTAAAGTCTCTACTAACGCTCTTAAATTATTTCTAGACGAATTCGCTATTACTAGTAATTAAGGTCGTAAGCGAGTTTAATAATTATCTATTACTACTTATAAACGCGTTAGAAAGCTCTTAAAAAGAGTTTAAACGAATATATTCTCTTTTATATACTTTTCTTAAACTAGCGATAGATAAGTTAAACTAATTTTTTTTTAAATATTATAATTATATTAAACGCGTTCGAGATCGAATAATAATCCTTTCATCTATTTATATAACTATTCTTCTTTTATTATTCTATTAATTCTATTAATTCTACTAATTCTATTAATTTCATTAATATAAATATATTTATTCTCGATACTCTCGTACTTAGTTAAATAAAGAAAGATCTATAATAGACGAATACGAAGAATACTACGGAGAATATTATAAAGATAGTTATTAGCAATAGTAATATAATAAATCTACTCTCTACGATCTTATACTAATCTACTTAGCTAGTATAAGAGAAGTTAATATAATAGACGAATACGAAGAATACTACGGAGAATACTATAAAGAATACTACGAAGAAATTAAGCGATAATAAGGCTCTTAGTATTAAGAATACGGCTTAGCTCTTCAAGATCCCACGTTATATACTCTTTACGATTTTATATTAAATTATTACTTAGTAAGCGGAGAATATTACTATAACTTAGTCTATTATCTTTACTATATTAAGAAGTAAGAGAAGAAACTATAATAGATAAATGCGGAGAATACTACGAAGAATATTATGGAGAATATTACGGAGAAATTAAGTGATAATAAGACTATTAGTATTAAGAATACGACTTAGCTCTTTAAGATTTCATATCATATACTCTCTACGATTATATATTAAATTATTACTTAGTAAGCGAAGAATATTACTATAACTTAGTCTATTATTTTTATTATATTAAGAAGTAAGAGGAGGAACTATAACAGATAAATGCGGAGAATACTACGGAGAACAGTATAGAGAACACTGCGGAGAAATCAAGCGGCAACAAGACCATCATCGTCAGGAACACGGCTCAGCTCTCCAAGATCCCACGTCATATGCTCTCCACGGTTTCACATCAAATCATTACTTAGCAAGCGGAGAACACCACTGCAACTTGGCCTGTCATCCCCACTGCATTGATATTAGTCTCAGAAAGGCCCCACGCAGTGAGTCTGAGTAGGAAACCCTGCCAAGCCTCGTTTTTTTAGTAGTTTGACTAATATGAGATATTTACCCCTAGGTATATATTAGTATTAATAAGTTTCGAGATAGCTTTACCTCGGAGCGAGCTACCCCGAAACTATTTTAAAGAAACTTAATAATCTATAACTTCGATATATTATTACTTAATTACCGAATCATTATATTTTATAAAAATTTATAAATATATTCTTAGTATATATAATAATAATATATTAAATTTTCTAAATTTAAAGTTCGAAGTCTTTAAAGTTATTAAGCTTTTTAATTTTTTTTTCTAAAAATCTTAAAATAATATAATAATTAAAAAAATCAAAAAAAAAATTAATAAAACTTTATATATCTTTACTTATATCTATAAATTATTAAATAATAATTTAAAATTTAAAATTATTTAATAAATTATTTAAGATAATAGCTTAGATAAATAAATTTTAAGTAAAAATATAATAAATCTTAATGTGTAAAATCTGGCCTAGAGAATTCTATAATAATATTCTTAAATAGACTTATAAATATAACGAGTATTTTGATATTAATTTTGGAATTTTCTCGATACGCGTTAAAAAATAAGAGGGGGGTTAAAAGTATAGTTTTTAAAACTCTAATTTAAATCTTCTAAAAATAATTAATTAAGCTATTTTATTAAAAATCGAAAAAAAAAATCTAATTCTACGATATTTAAATAGTTATTTTATAAAAGATTATTTTTTAATTAGAGTTCTTAGTAAAAAGTTATATATAAAAGAAACTGTTTATTTTCTATTTCGGTTAATTTTAATAAGGATCCTATATAAAATAACGGTCAATGTAGCGATTCCGTGGTTTTCTACTTAGACTCTATAGGGGGGGTATAACGAAATCGGCTCGGCAATATAATATTCCGACTCTTCTCTTAAAAATATAGAGTCTAAGTATTAAGGCTATATTAATATAGTATATTACTATAATAACGTTATAAGAGAAGAATCTACTACGACGATTATAGTTAATTAGGCCTCTATAGAAGAAATATCGAACGATATATATTTGAACGAATTGAAACCGTTCGATGTCTTGCTTTAACAGCTATTTTATTATTCGAAAGATTTCACTGCGGTAGAAGATAATGTGGGATTTATACCACTAATTAGTATATTATCTCTATTTCTTTCCGATATTTCGATACTCTTTCTCTATTTTTTATAGGCAATTATTACGATTTAATTCTCTATACTCGAGATATCTTCTTAATTAGACCTTAGCGCGCATCTCTCCGTATATATATATCTATATATTATATAGATTAAATTAATTTAATAGTAGTAAAAGTAGATTAAAAACGTATCGCAAGCGATTAGAGTTCGATTTAACTTAGAACTAGAGCTAAAATTTCATTTAACTTAAAAAAATCCAACTTCATTTAACTTAGAAAAATTCAACTTCATGAATTTAATTCATAGGCCTTTACTTATATATATTTAAATAAATTAAAATTATTCGATATCTTACTCTAACAGCTATTTTATTATTTGAAAAGATTTTACTATTATAGAAGATAATATGAAATTTATATTACTAATTAGCATATTATCTTTATTTCTTTTCAATATTTTAATACTTCTTATTATAAGAATATAGTCTTTCTCTATTTTTTATAAGTAATTATTACGAATTAATTCTCTATACTTAATATACCTTTCTAATTAGACCTTAGCGCGCCTCTCTTCGTATATATATATTTATATATAGGTTAAAAACGTATAGTAAGCGATTAGAGTTCGATTTAACTTAGAACTAGAGCTAAAATTCGATTTAACTTAGAAAAATTCAACTTTATAAATTTAATTCATAGGCCTTTACTTGTTTTTAAATACTATAATAAGTATTTAGTAGTTAACGACTTAATTAATATAGATAACTCTTATAATTTAAATACTTATTAATTTATAGATTTAATAAAAAGATAGATAATAAAAGAATTAAATATATTAAATACTATTTAATAGTAGACTTATTATATATATTATTAATATATTTAATAAAAATATTAAATTATAATTATTTCGAGATTATTTCTATTAGTATTATAATAGACTTATTATAATATATAATTTATAATAATTTCTTTCTACTATTAATTCGCTAGTTATATAAATAATTTTAATATCTTATTTATCTCTTATCTATTATTCTAATAAGATTATTTCGCTATTATATTATATTTTTTAAAGTTAAATTATTTATATAATAGACTTTTTTAAAAATATAATAGCTTAACTTAATATCTTATTAAAATCTCTATTAATATATTTCTTTAAATTTATTTACTAATTCGAATAAAGTATATTTAATTATATTTCTCTTCGTTAAATATATAAAGAAGCTTTATTATAATATTAGAATTAGTATAAATATAATATTAATATAAATAAGATAAATAGAATAATAAGACTATTAAACTATATATATAGAAAGAAGATATAATATAATAGAAGATATCTTTATTAAGGCTCGCTCGCTATAAGACTAAGTAGTATATTAAGAGTACGCTCGTAATATATAGTTTTATTAAAAGAGATCTTACTATCTTATACTAAGAAATAAAAAATTAATAATATTATCTTTATTATAGTCTTAGATTATATATATTACTTTAACTATTATTTCTAATACTATTTATATAAATCTCTTTTTTCTTACTCTTATTTATTTTAAAGAGAGAAAATTACTATTTTCTTCGTAATCGCTTAGATATTTAGCTACTATTAATTTAAGAATCTTTTTTAATATAGTTAATAAAATTATTAATCTATATAATTTAAATTTTATATAATTTTTTTTAATTTTTAATTTTTAATTTTTATAATATTAGTTTTCTTAAACTCTTAAAAATAGTATTCTATTTATAGATAAATTTAAATAAATTAAATAAATTATAATAATAATAACTTCTTTATTATTATATATAAAAATTAATTTAATATTCTATCGATTTTTAAGACTTTATTTAGTTTTAAGTAAGAAAGAATCTATAATATCTCTTTTTATATAAAAGTATTATTTATCTATTTTAAAAAAAGATATATTATTTTAATAGTATTAATTAATGTTATTTAAAATAATTTGAAAAATAGTATAATTTATAGCTTTATTATTTTACTTTTAAATATAATTATTAAATTTTTATCTAATTTTTTTAAAGAAGAAAATTTTAAAAAAAAAATCTTCATTCTTTATTATTATTTTATTAATTTTTTTTAAATTTTTTACTTTTTCTCTAATAATTATAAATTTTTATAAATTTTATTTCTAAAGTTAATAATCTTCGTTTTTTATAGACTTTTATATCTATCTTTTCTTACTTTACTTTACTTCTTCTTCTTATTAATATTATAATTTATTTAATATTTATTTATTTTTATCTTTTTAATAATAATTTTAAAATTTAAAATTTAAAAAGAATTAGCTTTTATTAATAGCTTAATTTATAATATTATAATCTTAATAATTCTTTTAAACTCTTTTAAAATTCTTTCTTGATATTTATTAATTTATTTTAAATTCTTAATTAATAAAAGAAAGAGAGTTTATTTTAACTTTAAAATCTCTTATTTTATTTTATTTTATTTCGCTATTTTTTAAATTCTTTTAAATAATAAAGTTCTCTATATATAATTCTATCTTTATTATTATTAATAAATAATTAAAGTTATATTATAAATTTAATTAAATTTAATATTTCTATATCGCTTTTATTCTTTTTAATATAATTGAATTAAAATTAATATCGCTTTTATATTTTTCTACTTTTTACATTATTATATTAGTATATATAATAAAATAAGATAAAACTAAGCTAGTAAATCTTAAATTTATATATATAGCCAATTATAAATTTATTAGATCTACGCTTTTTAATTAGATATTATAAGTAAATGAATTAAAATTCGTAACTATTAAAATCTCGCTCTCTCGCGCCTTCCTTATTAAAAATATAGATATATATTATTCACATATAGATTACCTTTTTTATTTTCTATTAAATTTTTAAGATTTTTTTTTAAGTTATAGAACGAAATATCGGCTTTTAGATAAAAAAAGAATTTCTATATTTAGTCTTATAACTATTAAAGCGTAAGAAATTTAAATATCGCTTATTAAAGTTCGCTCGATAGTCGAATAGCTCTAATTAGATATATATTATTTAATTTTAAAATAACTTTTTTATAATTTAATAATAAAATATTTATATCTATAATTATAATTATAACTACTAATTTCTTTTATCTTCTTATAATATATATATATTTTCTAGATTATTTTAATTAAAATAATATAGATTAAAATTATTAAATAGAATATATTTCTTTTAATTATTTAATTATCTTTTAATTATAGATAAATTAAAGAAATTATTTCTATTAATTAATATTAAGTTTAAATTATATATATTAAATTAATTAACTTATAAGATAGCAGTTTTATATAATATCGATGATATTTATTATTATTATAATCGTATTTTATATATAAAATAGCGTTATATACTAGTAGTACTTTACTACTATCGTCGCTAGTTAATAAGCTAAGAATTAGAGAATAGATAGCGTATTATCTATTAAATTAGTTTCCGTATTTCTTAGATATCTTCTTTATTAATATCTTAACTTTAGCCTAGCTAATTTGAATTAAGACTATATATATATTTAAATAAAATCGTATAGATATAGACATAGCTATAAAATAGCTAAGAATAGAATAATAATAAATTATTAATTAACTCGTTAAATAATAAGGGTCTAAATAAGAATTCTATATCTTTTCGAGTTATTAAATGTTTATATTACTAATTAAAACTTCTTAAAAGCTTTCTTAATTCCCTTATTTTTAATTTAGTTTATAAAATATTTATTTAATATTTATACTTCTATAAAGATATCTTCGATTTTTATAATTTTAAATATACTCTTTTTAAATAATTTGTTAAATTCTTTTAGTTAAAATATCTAGAAATTTAGTAAAGATAATTATAATATAAATTTAGATATATAAAGAGTAATATTAGCTAAGTTTTAAAAATAAGTAAAGATATATTAATATTAAGGAGGATTATAATATAATAAAGCGTTTTAAAAAGAATCTTAATAGTTTTAATTATCGTTATTATTATATTAAGTATTATCTAAATTTAAAAAACTTTATTAGTTAGATTTAAGAGACTTAATTAAAGTTTTTATTAAAGTTTTTTTTTAAATATAACTTAATAATAATAACTCGAAAGTCTATAGAATTATTAGATAATTCGATAATATATATCTCTCGAGAAGTAACTAGCAATTTATAGAATTTAATATATTTCTTTTAATATATTTCTTATAATATATTTCTTTAATATACTTTAAACTAATATTAAGGAATTATTTAAAGTATTATATATTTTTATAATCTAAAGATTATTTCGCTAATATAGAGCGTTATTAACTTATTTCTTAGCGTAAGATTTTATAACTTTAGCTATTACTATATTAATAATTTATACTCGCTTAATAATAAATAAAGTTAATATATTATTATTTATAATATAAAAAAGATATAAGAATAAGTAATATAGAAATAAGATTAATATATTCGACTATATCGTTAGTAATCTTAATAATTATTTATAGATAATCTCTTTTTTAATACTCTAGTTTTTTAATTTCGTAATAATTATTAAATAAGCTTATTTTAATAAAATATAATATTATTTTACTAGGTTAATAGAATTAGCGACTTTAATTAATACGTATTTTATTTAAATATTTAAAGTTTTAGCGTTTTATTTAAACTCGATATTATTAAAATTAATTTTAATATTATATATAATAATATTAAGATATTTAATATATATACTTATATAGTATAATCTTAATGTATTTTATATATAAGAGATAGTTATATTTATTAATTAGCGGGCGATTTAAAAAGAAGTTTCTTTCTTAATAATTTATAGAATTAGATTATAGTTAATATAGAGAATATTAATAATAATTATATAATTAAAATAAGTATTATCTTCGTTCTTAAGTAAGAATTTAAAATAATTTAAAAATTAAGAGTATTTCTAATAGAGTATATAGAATTTAATAATTTATTTAAGTATATAACGATATTTAAAGTTATTATATCTAATTTTCTTTAGAGTTTAAATAAATTTATTAAATTTATTAATATAATTAATATAACTCGATATTAATTAAATAATTAACTAATATAAAACTCTATATTAAAAATAAATATTTATAAAAATAAATAATTAGAATTATAAATCTATTTCTTAAAATAATCTAATTTTTAAGATTATTTAGATAGATCTCTAATTTATTTATATTTTAAACGAGTAAAGGCCTATAAATTAAATTTATAATTTTTTTTTTAATTAGAGCTATCGAGTAAATAGATAAGCGATCTTTAATAAGCGATATTTAAATTTCTTATACTTTAATAATTATAAGACTAAATTTAAAAACTCTTTTTCTTACTAAAAGCTCATATTTCGTTCTATAGTTTAAAGAACAAATCTCGAAATCATAATAGAAAATAAAAAGGTTATTTTAAAATCAAATAATATATATCTGTTTTTTAATTAGGGCTGTCCGGCTATCGAGCGAACTTTGATAAGCGATATTTGAATTCCTTACGCTTTAATAATTATAAGACTAAATTTAGAGCTTCTTTTTTTCTAAAAGCCTATATTTCGTTCTATAATTTAAAAAAAAAAATTAATAGAAAATAAAAAAGTTATTTTATATATTAATAACGTAGATCTATTTTTTAATAATTACGAACGTTAATCTTTTACCCGCGATATCTAATTAAAAAGCGTAGATCTAACGAATTTTTAATTTACTATATATATAAACTTAAGATTTTCTAATTTAGCTCTATCTTATTCTTTTATATATATTAATAAGTAAAGACCTATAAATTAAATTTATAGAGTTAGATTTTTCTAAGTTAAATCGAATTTTAGCTCTAGCTCTAAATTAAATCGAACTCTAATCGCTTACTATACGTTTTTAATCTACTTTTACTATTATAAAATTAATTTAATCTATATAATATATAGATATATATATATAAAGAGAGATACGCTAAGATTTAATTAGAAAGATATATTAAGTATAAAGAATTAATTCGTAATAATTATTTATAAAAAATAGAGAAAGACTATATTCTTATAATAAGAAGTATCGAAATACTAGAAAGAAATAAAGATAATATACTAGTTAGTGATATAAATTCTATAATATCTTCTATCGTAGTAAAATTTTTCGAATAATAAAATAGCTATAGATATCGAACGGTTTTATTTCGTCTAAATATATATTATTCGATATTTCTTCTATAGAGATCTAATTAGCTATAATCGTTATAGTAGATTCTTCTCTTATAACGTTATTATAATAATATTAATATTATATAATAAAATAAGGTAGGGCTAAACTAGAAAACCTTGAATTTATATATGCAGCCAATCATCAATTCGTTAGGTCTACGCTTTTTGGTTAGACACCGCAGGTAAATAAATTAGCGTCCGCAACCATCAAAAATCTACAAAAATCTATATGCAGAAGTCTTCCACTCTGAAATAACCAGCTCCCTACGGATGCTGTTTCTTCATAATTTCGTAAATTATAGAGCTCAGTATGCGCTTTCTAACGCTGTAAAAATAATGAAGTTTGGCCTACTATTGGTAGATTAAATGGACATTCAAATATGGTAGTCATGGTAGTCACACCAGACGCGTCCGGGATCGGATAATAATCCTTCCACCTGTTTGTTATTCTTCCACCATTCTACCAATTCTATCAATTCTACCAATTCTATTAATTCTACTAATTCCACCAATATAAACACAATCGTCTTCGGTACCCCTCGCCCAATTAGAGCCCCTTACTGACGCCTTTAGGCCACCCCTCGGCGAATCCGCTACTGCTGGCAATCGAGGCCGCAAGCGAGCCTAACAGCTACCTACTACTGCTCATAAACGCGTTGAAAAACCCTCAAAAAGAGCCCGAACGGATATATCCTCCCCTATATACTCCTTCTAAGCCAGCGGTAGATGGGTTAAACTAACATTCAAATATTGTAGTCACATCAAACGCGTCCGGGATCGGATAATAATCCTTCCACCTATTTGTGTAACCATTCTTCTTCCACCATTCTACCAATTCTACCAATTCTACCAATTCCACCAATATGAACACATTTACCCTCGGTACCCTCGCACTCAGTTGAATAAGAGGAGGATCTACAACAGGCGAATGCGGAGAACACTGCGGAGAACATTGCGGAGACAGTTATCAGCAGCAGTGACACAACAGGCTTACTCTCCACGGTCTCACACCAATCCACTCAGCCAGTGCAAGAGAAGTCACTACAGCAGGCGAATACGGAGAACACTGCGGAGAAACCAAGCGACAACAAGGCCCCCAGCACCAAGAACACGGCTCAGCTCTCCAAGATCCCACGTCATATACTCTCCACGGTTCCACATCAAATCATCACTCAGCAAGCGGAGAACACCACTGCAACTTCCGTTCCACATCAAATCATCACTCAGCAAGCGGAGAACACCACTGCAACTTGGCCTGTCATCCCCACTACATTGAGGAGCAAGAGGAGGAACTATAACAGGCAAATGCGGAGAACACTGCGGAGAAACCAAGCGGCAACAGGGCCACCATCGTCAAGAACACAGCTCAGCTCTCCAAGATCCCACGTCATATCAGTTATCCACTCAGTCAGCCACTCAGCTAGCCACTCAGTCTGATACTCTACAAGAGGAGGAGCAAGAGGAGGACTACAACAGGCGAATGCGGAGAACACTGCGGAGAAACCAAGCGGCAACAAGGCCCCCAGCACCAAGAACACGGCTCAGCTCTCCAAGATCCCACGTCATATACTCTCCACGGTTTCACATCAAATCATCACTTAGCAAGCGGAGAACACCACTGCAACTTAGCCTGTCATCCCCACTGCATTAAGGAGTAAGAGGAGGAACTACAACAGGCAAATGCGGAGAACACTGCGGAGAACACTATGGAGAACACTGCGGAGAAACCAAGCGGCAACAAGGCCCCCAGCACCAAGAACACGGCTCAGCTCTCCAAGATCCCACGTCATATGCTCTCCACGGTTCCACATCAAATCATCACTCCGGAACGATGCATATTTGGACGAATTGAAACCGTCCGATGTCTATAGCTATTTCATTATTCGAAAAATTTCACTGCGGTAGGAGATATTATGGGATTCGCACCACTAATTGGCACGTTGTCTCCATTTCTTTCCGATATTTCGATACTTCTTACCATAAGGATATGGCCTTTCTCTTTTTTTTATAAACAATTATTATACCTTCCTAATTAGGCCTTAGCGCGCCTCTCTCCGCACATATATGCCTATATACTATATAGATTAAATCAATTTTGTAGTGGTGGAAGTAGGTTAAAAACGCACAGCAAGCAATTAGAGTTCGATTTGACTTAGGGCTAGGGCTAAAAATCCATTTGACTTGGAAAAATCAACTCCATTTGACTTGGAAAAATCCAACTCCATGAATTTAATTCATGGGCCTTTACTTGTATTATATTAATATAATAAGAATAATAAATTAAATTATAGTAATATTCTTCGCTTACTAAGTAATAATTTAATATAGAATCGTAGAGAGAGTATAACGTAAGATCTTAAAGAGCTAAGTCGTATTCTTAATAATAATAATTTTATTACTACTTAATTTCTTTATAGTATTCTCCGTAGTATTCTTTATAGTATTCTTTATATTTATTTATTATAATTTCTTCTCTTATAATATTTCTTCTATAAAGTTTTAATAAACTATAATTATTATAGTAAATTCTTCTCTTATAATATTATTATAATAATATATTATATTAATATAGTAGAGATAATAAATTAAGTTATAATAATATTCTTCGCTTATTAAATAATAATTTAATATAAAATTATAGAGAGTATATAACGTGAAATCTTAAAGAGCTAAGTCGTATTCTTAAGAATAATAGTCTTATTATCGCTTAATTTCTTCGTAATATTCTTCGTAATACTCTTCGTAATACTCTCCGTAGTATTCTCCATATTTACTTATTATAGTTTCTTCTTTTACGATATTATTAATATAGTAAGAATAATAGATTAAGTTATAGTAGTATTCTCCGCTTACTAAGTAATAATTTAATATAAAATTATAAAGAGTATATAACGTGGGATCTTAAAGAGCTAAGCTATATTCTTAATACTAAGAGTCTTATTACCGCTTAATTTCTCTATAGTATTCTTCGTAGTATTCTCCGCATTTATCTATTATAGTTTCTTCTCTTATTTCTTCTCTTATAGAGTATTAGACTAAATAGCTAGCTAAGTAACTAATTAAATAAATAACTAAATAATTAGTAAACGATTTAATTAAGTAGATTATTAAATTAATAGAGTAGATAATATTAATTAAATAGCTAATTAAGTATTATTAACTTAAGAGAAGTTAATAAGAAATTTAAAAAACGAGTAAAAGAGATATATATCTTAGATATTTAGTAATATTTAGATAAGAAATATCGAGGGCGAATATATCTATAAATAATAAATTAATAGAATTATAGAAGAAATATAATTAAAATAGAATAATAAAGAATAAATAGAGGAGAAAAACGCGTCTTAGAAGATAGTATCGCTAAATATATTATCGCTAGCTTAAAAGAAATCTATAGAGGAGAATATATTCGTTTAGACTCTTTTTAAAGATCTTTTAACGCGTTTATAAATAGTAATAGATAGCTATTAAGCTCGCTTATAGCCTCGATTACTAATAATAATAAATTTATCGAGAAGTAATTTAAGGGCGTTAGTAGAGGCTCTAAGAGACGAGTAAAAGAAATATATATATCTAAAGCGTTTAATAACGTTTTCGCGAGAAGTATCGAGAATAATTATATTTATATTAATAAATTAATAGAATAGTAGAAGAAGAATAATTATATAAATAGGTGAAAGAATTATTATCTAATCTCGGACGCGTCTAGTATAATTACTATAACTATTATATTTAAATATTTATTTAATATACTAATAGTAGATTAAACTTTATAATTTTTATATTATTAGAAAGCGTAAAGCGAGCTTTATAATTTAAGGAATTATAAAGTAACTATATATATTATAAGCTAAGTACTTTAAAGTATAAGACTTTTATATATAAATTTTTAATAATAAAGTATAAGAGAATTATTAAGCTAACTTAGTCGGTCTAGCTAAAGAGTATAGAGAATTTAAATTAATAATTAATTATATATATAAATTTAAGATTTTTAAGCTTAGTTCTATCTTATTCTATTATATATATTAATATATAATAGAAATAAGATATTACTCTATATAAGTAAAGGCTTATAAATTAAATTTATAAAGTTAGATTTTTCTAAGTTAAAAATCGAACTCTAATCGCTTACTATACGTTTTTAACTTACTTTTATTACTATAAAATTAATAAAGAAGATAAAAGCTTTAATTCTAAGTTAAATCGGACTCTACTTGCTTTCTATATAATATTTAGCCTATTTAATCTACTTCTATTACTATAGATTACTAATTAATTATATTCTTATTTAAGAAAGAAGTATCTACTTAATAATCTTATTTTTAATATACCTCGCTAGTCGAATAAATTATCTTCTTAATAAATCGTTTAAAGTTATAATTAATAGATCGATCTTACTAATAACTTAGCTTAGGGCTATATATAATTAATTATAGATAAAGATCTCGAGATATAAGTATAGATTAATCTACTATAATAACTAGTCTTAGAATTTAAAAAAAAAAAAAAAGGCTATATCTTTATAGTAAGAAGTATTAAAATATTAAAAAGAAATAAAGATAATATATTAATTAGTAATATAAATCTTATAATATCTTCTATCGTAATAAAATCTTTCAAATAATAAGATAGCTATAGATATCGAATAATTTTAATTCATCTAAGATTCTAAATATATATCATCTAATATTTCTTCTATAGAGGTTTAATTAACTATAATTATCTTAGTAAATTCTTCTCTTATAACGTTATTATAATAATATATTATATTAATATAATAAGAATAATAGACTAAGTTATAATAGTATTCTCCGCTTACTAAGTAATAATTTAACGTAAGATCTTAAAGAGCTAAGCCGTATTCTTAATAATAATAGTCTTATTACCGCTTAATTTCTTCGTAGTATTCTCTATAGTATTCTCTATAATATTCTCTATATTAGCCTATTATAATTCCTTCTCTTACTTTTTCTTTTATAAAATATTAGACTAAGTAGCTAGCTAAGTAGTTAACTAAGTAAATAACTAAGTAATTAACTAATAACGCTTATTAAGTAATAATTTAATATAAAATCGTAGAGAGTATATAATATAGAATCTTAAAGAGTCGAGCCGTATTCTTAACGATAGTAGTTTTATTATCGCTTAATTTCTCCGTAATATTCTTCGTAGTATTCTCCGCATTTGCCTATTATAGTTTCTTCTTTTATTTTTTCTCTTATAGAGTATTAAATTAAGTAGCTAGCTAAGTAGCTAATTAAGTAGATAACTAATATAACGTAGAATCTTAAAAAGTTAACTTATATTCTTAATAATAATAGTCTTATTATCGCTTAATTTCTTCGTAATATTCTTCGTATTTATCTATTATAATTTCTTCTTTTACTTTTTTTCTTATAGAGTATTAGATTAAGTAGCTAGCTAAGTAGCTAACTAAGTAAATAATTAAGTAACTAGCTAATAATCTAACTAAATAAATTATTAAGCTAATAAAATAGATAGTATTAACTAAATAACTAGTCGAGTATCGTTAGCTTAAGAGAAGTATATAGCGAAGAACGATAGCTATAAATCCGTTTAGGCTCTTTTTAAGAATCTTTTAACGCGTTTATAAGTAATAATAGATAGCTATTAATCTCGCTTACGGCCTCGATTATTAGTAGTAGCGAATTTATCGAGAAATAATCTAAAAGCGTTAGTAAGAGATTTAAAAGACGAATAAAAGAAATACTTAGCAATATTTAGACGAGAGGTATCGAGAATAAATATATTCATAATTAGTAAATTAATAGAATTATAGAAGAAATATAATTATATATTTAAATTAAACTTGAAGAAATTATTAAATTATTTTATTAAACATAGTTTCTTTATTCTTTTTAAGATTAGCTTAAAATAAATTTTTAAATTAATATTATTTTACTTATAAAGTATAAAGCGATAATATTCTTCTCTCTCGAAATAGCTTTAAAATTAATCGAAGAGTTATTAGAGAGTAAGGCTAATTTTTTAATAGCTATAGTAATAATATTTTAGTATTATAAATTTTAATATAATTAAAAATACTATTTAAGAAATTTACTAAGAAATCTCGACTTTTATATAAAGATTTATAAAAATTATAAATTTATAGCTAAGACTCTTAATAGAACTATAAATTTATTTAATATCGAAATCTTAAATAATTTAGTAAGATAAGAATAGTAAATATAAGACTTAGTAATTTAGATTATAAATTAAGATTAAGAGGAGATTCGAAGTAGAATTTTTTAATCGATAAGGCGGTTATAGAAGAAGAGAAATAGTATTCTTTAATCGATAAGACTATTATTTTTATATTATTTAAATAAAATAAATCTACTTTAATAAAGGACGTTTATCGTTATTCGATAGCTATAGAATCTCTTTTTAAATTATATTTACTAATACTTAAACTATAAAAATCTCTCTCTTTTTTTAAATATAAACTTCGTTAGTTTATAGATAGTCTTATAAGCTATAGATATTCTCTTCAATAAGCTTTTTAAAGTCCTCTTTAGCGAATAATCTAAATTTCTTAATAAAGATATTAGAGATATTCTTTTATTTATATAATATATACTTTTATATTCTTTAATAAACGAGTTAATTAAGTCTCTTCTCGATATTTAATAAATTAATTTCTTTAGATAGTATACTCTCTAATTTACGCTTAGATATAATATTAATCTCTAAAAAATTAATATTCTTCTTATATTTAAGAGTTATTTTATTATATATTATATATTAAACTAATATAAAGCTTAATAATATTTAATATTTTTTAAATATTTTCTCTATTAAATAGAAGTTGTAAAATAAATAAAAGATAGAATTTATAATTCTATTCGATTATATTATTAAGTAAATAAAATTAATTAAGTAATTATAGAATTATATAAAGCTATCGCGGCGATATTAAGATAAATTATCTATAAAAGTATAATCTTATTAATCTATATATTAATATTAAAGTATATTAATTAATATTAATAATATTTAAGTATATAGTTATTACTATAATAAGACTTATTATTAATTATAATATTTCTAATAATATCTAAAGAAAAAAGATATTTATATATAGAGAAGGTCTTTATATATTAATAATTAAGTTAAATAAATACTAGTAATAGCGAGTATTAAGTCGTTTTAATAATTCGTATATATAATATAGTAGAAGAAGAAGTATCGAAATTAGAAGATACGCTAGCAATATACGAGAAGGTCTCTATAGTTAGTTACTTAGTTAGCTACTTAGTAAGTTACTTAGTTATTTACTTAATTAGTTACTTAGTAAGTTACTTAGTCGAATACTCTATAAGAGAAGAAACTATAATAGATAAATGCGGAGAATACTACGGAGAATACGGCGGAGAAACGAAGCGGCAGAGGCGAATTACTAATTTATATTTTAAAAGTATAAATTCTTATCGAATTATACTTTTTATTATTAAATTATATTTCTATATTAAATTTCACTTAAATATAAGATATAATTTAATAATTTGTTAGTGCTTAAGATATAATTTAATAAGAATCTTAAATAATAGCTTTCTAATATACGATAAGAGGATTTAATAAAGA
Source organism: Letharia columbiana (assembly GCF_014066305.1). Lineage (NCBI taxonomy): Eukaryota > Fungi > Ascomycota > Lecanoromycetes > Lecanorales > Parmeliaceae > Letharia > Letharia columbiana. Next base: position 196,947 of record NW_023501148.1, on the reverse strand, counting down.
TAATAGTAGCGTAAAGAATATTAAAATATATAGAATATAGAAGAGAGTATATATATATAGCTATAAATATCTAAAGTATATTTAAAATATAAAAAGAAGCGCTTATATATAGCTTTATAATATATATTAATAATAAAAAAATTAATTTCTTTTTCTAATTAGTTTTCTAATTAATATTTAAACTTAATCTATCTTTAAATAATATATTATTTTAATAAGATTTTAGTTATATAATATTAATTAATTCGATAATAAATATTTAATATTATTCTTTTCTAATTTACTCTCTTCTTTTTTAAAAATTCTTTTTATTATTATAGTAATTATATTATAATATACTCGTTTATTACGATATTATCTATATCTAAAGAAAATAAAATTATTTTTTCTATATTTTATAATTAAATTAAATTAATAATATTATTTTTATAAAGTAAATATACGCTTAATAGCGCTATATCTCTTAATATAATAATTAATTATAATATTAATTATAATTCGTTAATATATAATATTATTATTTATTAAAGTTATTAACTTAATAATTATAGAAACTTAAAAAATTTATAATAATTTATTAACTATTAATTTAAATTTATTTAAATTATCGAAGTAAAGTAAAGATAAGACTTCGCGAAGATAAAAATTAGAAGATTATATGCGAAGTTTAAGAAGTATAGTTATAAATAAAAAAAGTGCGTAATTATATTAATTATATATATCTAAATTAGATAATAAATTAATTATATATATTAATTATATTATTACTAATTAGACTTTAAAGTCTATATATTAAAAAAAATCTATATACTATAGAGATTAATAAATTTAATTATTTTTTAAATTATATTCGCTTAAGTAATAAAGAAGATCTTAATTTATATAGCTTTAAATTCGATTAATTCGCTTCGAATTTAATTCTCTATATTAAGCGTACTTTAAGAAATTATAAAAATAAAATTACCGCGTAATTTTAATAATATAACTTATTTTTTAATAATTATAAATAAAAAAAATTATTAACTAATATTTAGTAGCTTAATTATATATATTTTATATAAAAAGAATTACTTTATAATTAAAAGATATATAGCTTTTTAAATAATTATAATAAGATATAAGCTTATAAATAATAATATAATATTATTAAAGTCTAGATATAGTTTTTATAAAAAAAAATATATAATAAATAAAAGAAAAACTATTCTAAGTTAAGAATAAGATATTCTAATTATTATTCTACTTATTACGCTTAATTAATAATATTTAATTATTATATTTAATCTAATAACTTTATATATTTTATATTTATAAAATAAAACTTCTTAAATCGATTTAAATATAAATATATATTTATAAAAATACTACTACTTTAATAAAAGAGGTTTTTTATTCTAAAATCTATATTAAATTAAAAGTTATATCTCTATATCTAATAGCTTTAATTTCTATAATTACTATTAATATCGCGATTAAATTTATATAATAATAGTATATCTTTCTTATTAGCGGGTATTCTTATATTTAATAATTTTAATTTTTATAATTACTATTAATATCGCGATTAAATTCGTAAATTCGTATAATAATAATACGCCGTTTTTATTAGCGAGTATTTTTATATCTAATAACTTTAATTTTAATAATTACTATTAATATCGCGATTAAATTCGTATAATAATAGTATACCTTTCTTATTAACGAGTATATTAATAATTATAAATAGCTAAAATATAATAGAAAATAGTAAGTAATTCTTAATAATATTCGATCTTAAATCTATAGCTTTTTTATCTTATTTAAAAGTAAAGGTATTTATATCTAAAATTTGAAATAAGTAAATTCTAATATATAATTAATAAATATTTAAATATAAATCTTCTAATATTTCTCGCTAAGTATTTAACGCTTAAAAGAAAAATATTAATCTTTAATTACGCTTATATAAATCTTTTAAAAAAAATTATATATTAATAGAAAGTCTTAATTTATATTAATTTTAATTATAAAAATAATTATAATTATAATTTTAAACGTAATTAGATATATAAGTTATAAGATTTATTATTAGCTAATAAATAAAAGATTAAATTCTACTAATTATTCTATTTAATATCTTATTTATTATAAAAATATAGAGTTAACTTTTAAAAGCGAAACTTTAAAGATAATAATTAAATAATATAATATATATATAATATAAAATCTTATAAACTACGCGTTAAAAGAAAAGTTTTAAATTTATAAAATTAATTAAAATTTAATAGCGATAAATCTTATATAAAGCTTAAGCTATAGCTCGCGTTAATAATATATAATAAGAATAATAATAGTTAAAAAAATATATTATCTAATTTCTATTAATACTTTAATATTATTAAAATAAAAATAATATCTATTAAAGCGATAATAGTATTTATTAAAATAACGGCGATATTTATTAAAGTAAGGCAAAAACTTTATTATAACGCTTTTAAATAATTATTATATTATATAGTTTAAAATAATATTAGCTTTTTTAAGAAGCTATTAATAATAAATTAAATATAAGTTAAGCTCTTTATACGACTTATCTATATATTAATTTAAAGTTATTAATAAATGAAGAATAAATATATAATTTAATATCTATATTATACTTTAAGTATTATTATAATAATATTAAATTACTTAAATAAAAGTCTAATATATAAAAAAGATAATTTTATAATAAGAAGAATTAATATAAAAAAGAAAGTTTTAAAGAGAAGAAAAAGCTTAGATATTTATCGCGTATATTAAATATTTAGATTATTTTATATTATCTAGCTTAATTTAAATATTAATAAATAATACGCTTTCTCTTCGATTTTAAAGATTTAAATTTAAGCGAATTATATTTATTAAGCGCTATTATCTAATATAATCTTATCTACTTTTATAATATTTATAATTATTATTATAGTCTATATAGATTAAAAGATAAGATATCTAAAAGAGCGAGTTAATAAATAATTATCTTTATCTAACTTAATTAAAATAAAACTATTATAACTTATTAAAATTTTCGTATATTTCATTTTTATTTTCTTTTCTTTATATAAATAATTATTCTTTTAACTTAAACTCTATAATTAAAATAGTATATAATATATATTCTCTTTATTTCTAACTTTAATACTTATTAGAATTAATATACTTTTTAATAAAATAAGTATTAATTAAAATTAAGTATAGTTTAATATTTATAAATATTTATATAAACCCTTTAATTCCTTTATATATATCTATTAACTTATTTTTTTATAGCGATTAAAGTAGAAGATATTAAGTCTAATAATTTATTATAATAAGTATTAAATATTAATAATAATAATAATATTAAAGAATTTTAACGTAGATTAATTAGACGATAATTAAATCTTTATTCTAAATAAAAACTAAAAAATAAATTTAATAAAAATAAAAATATTAAGAAATCGCGATAGCGAATAAATATATTTATATCTAAAAAGAAACTAGTTAAAAAAGTAAAGAAAGTCGATATATTAATTATTAACTATATTATAGTTTATAATAAATATAAAATTAAATATATTAATATATCGCAATTAAAATAGAAGTAAGCTCTTAAGAAAATTAGATAAAATATAATAGATAAATAATAAATAACTTCTAATTCTAATTATTATTCTAATAAACTTACGTTTTAATAATATTATATAAGAAAAATACGCGAGCGTAATTTAGAGAAAATTTAGAATTTTATTTATTACGTAAATTATTATATATATAGATAAAGATAAAAGCTCGAATTAGAAGGAAATAGATAATATCGAAGTTAAATAAAATATAAATATTAAGAATAATTCTATTATACGCGTTAATAATTAAGTAGACTTTATCTTTTAAATTACTCGAAAGCGCGATATAGAATTTAATAATAAACTCTATTATAGCTTAAATATAATAATATTAACGCGTTAATTAATAAGTATTAAGCTATTATAAAAATCTTAAGATATTAAATATAATTATATCTAAAAGATAAAATTATAAATCTTTATTAATACGTAATTAATTTAATATATAATAATAAAAAGTTTATTACGAAAGCTACGCTATCTAAATTAATACTTTAATCTTAACTATTACTTTTATTATTATATAAATAATATAAAACTATCTCTTATTCGAGTATATCTAATTCTTAATTCTAATTATTATTATAAATATTATTAATTTATTCTAGAATTATTAAATCTACTTTTATATATTTTCTATATCTTATCTTTTTTTAATTAGATAGTAATTAAACTCTAAATTAAAATAAATACTTAGAAAAAAAAAGTTTATAAGTGCTTAATTATATAATTTTATTTCTTTTATACTTCTTATAATTATTTAGATAATCGATAATATATAATTATATCTTATAATTATATATATAATAAACGATTAATAAAATAGCTAAATTATATAAAGATAAATATACTTTTATTTTTAATTTAAACGATTTAACTAAGATAATCGCGAGATTTAAATTCTTTTTTTATAATATAACTCGCTTTTTATATATTATATAAAGATAAATATTTATTTAAATAAGAATTATTAGAGTTAACTATAAAGCGTAATAATAAAAAACTTATTCTTAAATTAACGAATTAGAAAGACTTTTATTATCTTATATAATACTTTAAAAGCGAATCTTTAAATATAATAGCGTTTTAATAAATTCTAATTAAGTATAATTTAATAAATTAGATATTAAAAGAAAAGCTTTAGAATTATAAGATTAATTAATTTTTAATAATAATAAATCTCGCGTAAAGCTTAAGCTATAGCTCGCGTTAATTATATATAATAAATATAATAATAATTAGAAGAATATATTATTTAATTTCTATTAACGTTTTAATATTATTAAAATAGAGATAATATTTATTAAAGTAAGAATAATATCTATTAAAATAATAGCGACGGCGATAAAAGCGATAATAATATTTAATAAAATCTTTATTTCAACGCTACGTCTAGTACTCTAGAATAATATTAACTTTTTTAAAGAGCTATTAATAATAAATTAAGCGTATATAAATTAAGCTCTTTACGCGATTTATCTATATATTAGCTTAAAGTTATTAAAAGATAAAAAATAAATATATAGCTTAATAACTATATTATACTTTTAATATCGCTATAATAATATTAAGTTATTTAAATAAGAGTTTAATATATAAAGAAGATAATTTAATAATAAGAAGAATTAATATAAAAAAGAAAGTCTTAAAGAAGAAAAAGGGGGGAAGAAAAGCTTAGATATCTATCGCGTATATTAAATTTTTAAATTACTTTATATTATCTAGCTTAAATTAAATATTAATAAAGCGCTTTTTCTTTAATTTTAAAAATTTAAACTTAAGCGAATTACGCTTATTAAGCGCTATTATCTAATATAATTTTAATTATTTTTATAATAATTATAATTATTATTATAGTTTATATAAATTAAAAGATAAAAGATCTAAGAGAGCGAGCTAGTAAGCGATTATCTTTATTTAGTTTAATTAATATTAAACTACTATAACTTATTAAAATTTTTATATATTTTATTTTTACTTTCTTATCTTTAAGTCTTATTATCTTTATAAAAATAATTATTTTTTAAATTAAACTCTATAATAATATACTTAAAATAGCGTATAATATATATTCTCTTTATTTCTAATATTAATACTTATTAGAATTAACGTACTTTTTAATAAAACGAGCTTTAATTAAAATTAAGAATAGTTTAATATTCGTAGATATTTATATAAGCCCTTTAATTCTTTTATATATATCTATTAATTTATTTTTTTATAATAATTAAAGTAAAAGAGATTAAGTTTAATAATTTATTATAATAAATATTAAATATTAATAATAATAGCGATATTAAAGAATCTCGATATAAATTAATTAGATAACGATTAGATTTTTAATTAAAATGAAAAGCGAAGAATAAATTTAATTAAAATAAAAATATTAAGAAATCGCGATAGTAAATAAATATATTTACGTTTAAAAAGAAACTAATTAAGAAAATAAAGAAAGCTAATATTTTGACTATTAATTATACTATAATTATTAAAAAGTATAAAATTAAATATATTAATATATCGTTATTATAATAAAAGTAAACTTTTAAATAAATTAGATAAAATATAATAAATAAGCGATAAGTAATTTCTAATTCTAATTATTATTCTAATAAACTTATATTTTAATAATATTATATAAAAAAAGCACGCGAGCGTAATTACGAAGAAGTCTAAAGTTTCGCTTATTACGCGAATTATTATATATATAAATAAAGATAAAAGCTCGAATTAAGAGAAAATAAATAATATCGAAGTTAAATAAGATATAAGTATTAAGAATAATTTTACTATACGCGTTAATAATTAAATAAATCTTATTTTTTAAACTATTTAAGAGCGTAATATAGAATTTAATAATAAGCGTTATTATAGTTTAAATATAATAATATTAACGCGCTAATTAATAAGTATCGAGCTATTATAAAAATCTTAAAATATTAAATATAATTATATCTAGAAGATAGAATTATAAATCTTTACTTATATATAATTAATTTAATATATAATAATAAAAAGCTTATTACGAAAATTACGCTATTTAAATTAATATTTTAATCTTAATTACTATTATCGCTATTATATAAATAATATAAAATTATCTCTTATTCGAATATATCTAATTCTTAATTCTAATTATTATTATAAATATTATTAATTCATTTTAGAATTATTAAATATACTTTTATATACTTTCTATATTTAATCTTTTTTTATATATCGTAAGAAGATAGCTTAAAGAAATATAACTTATTATATTAAGCTATAATACTTTTAAGAGAATATTAAGAGATATATTAACTTTTCTAAATTAGCGATTTAATAAAAAGATTATAACTATAATATATATAATTTTATATTAGATAGCGATATCGAAAATATATAATAGACGTATAAAATTATTATTAATAGCTTTAATTATAAAGTATCGACGAATTTCGCGTAATTAATACTAGAGGAAAATAAGCTTTTCTTATTATTAGCAGATATAATTCGCTTTCTTTTATATATATAAAGTAATAAAATATAATAATATTTAATTTTATATTTTATTAATTTAGCGTAGTTATTAACTAGAATAATAATTAGAATAATTACTTCTAAATATAGAAATTTCAATTAAAATATCTTATATATATATTATATTATAATATAATTTCATAGATATATCATATCGTAATATATATCGCTAAGATTCTATATTATATTAGATATGAAATTCTATAAATCTTAATAACTTATATTATATTAGAGTATAGTATAGTAGATTAATATTTCATATTATATTATATCTTTTCGACTAGTACTTTCGCCGCAGAGATCATATTCATAAAAACTCCTTTCTTATTAAAATTATATATATTTTCTAGAAGAATCTTATACTCGATAATAACGCTAACTAGAAGACTAAATCAGCGATAAATAATTTCGAAATATATAGTCTTTGCTCGATTATCGTTTAATGCTCTACTATATACAATTTCCAATTAACTATTATATTTTAGAAATCGTTTCGTTTATCGTTTACTTACTTATATACTTAAGTTCTTCTTTTTCGTCTATAAAAGCTCTAAGACTATAGTTCGTAAGACGTTTACTCTAGATAGATATCTCTACTTAATTAATTTCATATACTATTTAACTAAAACATCCTTCTCTTCTTAAATAAAATACTTTTAAGGCTCGGCTTCTTTTATACGACTCTTTCGATTATAGACACTAGCATATAATAATAATTTAGAAATATCGAATTGAATAGCGAGTTTAACGAGTTTTAGAATAGAATCTTTTCGCTATTACTTTAAAGCCTTAGTCTTTTAAACATCTACCGTATTAGATCTAAGAGATTTCTTATAAGTTATAACGAAAGAAGAATAATTTAATTAAGTGTTATAAGCTAATAATAAGAGAGGCGATAAAGGAGTAGCGGGGTATTCTACGAATATTATTATTTTATAGAAAGACCCTAATCGATAGATCTATGCTATATTCGGTTAGACCGCTAAATTTTTGATGTGTATGCCAAGAGTCTCGAAGCCCAGTTATTCTCGTTGACCGATCAAGCACGTTACTATCTTTAGAAGATGATTGGCTAGGATTCTAAAGGGGCGGAGTACCCAATAGTCGCTATCGCCCTCGAGGGAAACCCCATCTCTCACTTGCTGAGTTGAGAAAGAAGGCTCTCCATTTCCCCTAGGCTCCTTCTACTATCATTCTCGTATAAGACCTGTCTGGAGCAACTGAACTTATGACGAGATTTTCTTGCGCTACTCTATAACTAGATAGAAATATGCTAGCGCAACAACCAACAACCCTTCCACAAAACGAAGAATCCTGATATCCAAGCGGGCAAGAAAGACTGCAGCCAGGACCCCCATCGCAGACACTAACATGAACAAGCCTGTTTTGATCTGCCCGTAGAGAGCTTGCGCCCATACTAAAGGCGTAATCTGCTGCCACAGATTAGGCACCATTGTTAGATAGCTGGGGACCTCCACGTATCTGAATCGCTCTACCCCTCGCACAGGCTTCTCCAGATAAAGCGCGATTTGAGATACCTCTTCAGGATTTATCTCTGCCAGCGCTGCAATAGCGTTGATGGTAGTTTGACGCGTAGGAAGGATGCCGAGAGTGGTCTCATGCGTATTCTGATTGAAGTCGGTTGTCTGCAAGTCGACTGTCTGCAGATTTTGATGGAGGCGTCGTTCGTATTCTCGAGCTGCATTGAGATAACGATAATTGGTATTACAGGCATCGACTAGGCTCAAAACCGATGACCTGCTAGCTGCGACAGCTGTGACCCCTGTGTTCCATACAATTGTGACAGCCACGACTCCCATGTTGCCCACAGCTGTGACAGCTGTGACTCCTGTCTTCCACCCCGAAAGCGTGACCCCTGTGTTCCATACAGTTGTGACAGCCACGACTCCCGTGTTGCCCACAGCTGTGACAGCTGTGACTCCTGTCTTCCACCCCGAAAGCGCCCAGCTCGATGTATTCATCCCAGGATTCGTGGCCGATATTTTTTGAAATTGATGCTCAATCCATTCCTGTACTTCGAGCCAAGCATATTGAAGGTCTTCATACATATGGCGCGGGGTGTGGGTGTTGACTCTGAGTTGTAGGGGAACGTTTGGGGCTATGGCGACGTGATGGTCGATTTGTGGTTTAAAAGTAGCTTCTGAATGTGGTAGCATTATGTTACGTGTGGCTTTCGTGGTGGTTGCTTTGTTGGCAGTGAGTGATATGAATTTCGGTATAGATACGAAAACTTACTTGAAGCTGTAGAGGATGTGACCTGAGTATTCCACATCCAAAAGATTAGGAGACAAAGAATCAGAGGTTTGTATTGGTTCGCCATTGCGCTAAATTGAGTGTTGATAAACGACTCGGATTTTACAAAAAGTTGTTCATTATTGAACAACGTGGAAACAGAGTTACGTGAATGAATCGTAAATTAAAGGAGATAACTCTCCCCTGAACCCGGCCGCAATATTGAAGTATTTGGAATCCACGGGACTGCGACTGCGTTAGACACGCTCTCTAACTTGTCAAGCCAAGATTAGGCGTAGAATAACGGCTAGATCTTCAATGTATGCACCCGTCTGTAAATTGTTTGAAATAACACGGGACTGCGAGATCCTCTCCCATGCTCTTCGATTCGTCCGGTTAGGAATGGGCGAAAACTACGGAGATACTAAGAGAAAATGATCGAACATGTGAGTCTACTTTTCGAGACACAACATATTTGTGCTAGGGGCCACTTAAGAAGTCTCGCCGAGTACCCCCTACCGCACTTTTCAATGCGTACACTATGACTTTCACCACTTATGCAAACCTCGCAGGTGATAAAAATCGATGTATCCGATAAACGCCGAGAGTTAATAAATATTATTCTCCGTACTATTATTTTCATTATTATCTTATTATCAGAAAAGTAAAGCGAATAAATAGGGTTGGATTTTCAAGTTAAAAATTTAGCCAGCCAAGTCAAAGAACCAATCTACCACTCCACCACTACGAAATGATTTAATCATAAGTATAAGGTATATAACGAGAGAGGCCAAGGCCAATAGAAGGAAATAATTGCTTATAAAAAAGAAACATATTCTTATACAAGAGTATCGAAATATCGAAAAAATAAAGACAACGCTAATTAGTGTGAATCCCACAATATCTCCTATCGCAGTGAAATTTTCGAATAATGAAATAGCTATAAACATCGGACGATTTCAATTCATTTAAATATACATCGTTCAATAATAATTATGGAAACGAGAGTATATAACGTGGGATCTTGAAGAGCTGAGCCGTGTTCTGATACGAAAGCCTTATTGCCCTTAATTTCTCCGCAGTATTCTCCATAGTATTCTCCGCAGTATTCTCCGCATTTGCCTATTATAGTTCCTTCTCTTACTTCTTAATATAGTAGAGATAACAGGCCAAGTTATAATAGTATTCTCCGCTTACTAAGTAATAATTTATATAAAATCATAGAGATATATAACGTGGATCTTAAAGAGCTAAGCTATATTCTTAATGCTAAAGATCTTATTACCGCTTAATTTCTCCATAATATTCTTCGCATTCGCCTATTATAGATCCTTCTCTTACTTCTTCTTTTATAAAGTATTAGACTAAGTAGCTAGCTAAGTAATTAACTAAGTAAATAATTAATATAATATGAGATCTTAGAGAGCTAAGCCGTATTCTTAATGATAATAGCCTTATTACCGCTTAATTTCTTCGTAGTATTCTCCGCATTTACCTATTATAGTTTCTTCTCTTACTTCTTAATTCAGTAAGAATAATAGACTAAGTTATAGTAGTATTCTTCGCTTACTAAGTAATAATTTAATATAGAATAATTAAGTTATAGTAATATTCTTCGCTTACTAAGTAATAATTTAATATAAAATCGTAAAGAGTATATAACGTGGAATTTTAGAGAGCTAAGCCGTATTCTTAACGATGGTAGCCTTATTACCGCTTAGTTTCTTCGTAGTATTCTCCGTATTTACCTATTATAGTTCCTTCTTTTACTTTTTAATATAGTGGAAATAATAGACTAAGTTATAGTAATATTCTTTATATATTAAGTAATAATTTAATATAAAATCGTAAAGAGTATATAACGTGGGATCTTAGAGAGCTAAGCCTATTCTTAGTATTAAAAGCTTTATTGCCGCTTAATTTCTCCGTAGTATTCTCCATAGTATTCTCCGTAGTATTCTCCGCATTTACCTATTATAGTTTCTTCTCTTACTTCTTAATATAGTAGAGATAATAGACTAAATTATAATAGTATTCTCCGCTTACTAAGTAATAATTTAATATAAAATCGTAGAGAGCATATAACGTGGGATCTTGGAGAGCTAAGCTGTATTCTTAATGCTAAAGACCTTATTACCGCTTAATTTCTCTATAGTATTCTCCGTATTCGCCTATTATAGATTCTCCTTTTACTTCTTCTCTTATAAAGTATTAGATTAAGTAGCTAGCTAAGTAGTTAACTAAGTAAATAACTAATATAACGTAGAATCTTAAAGAGCTAAGCCGTGTTCTTAACGATAGTAGCCTTATTACCGCTTAATTTCTTCATAGTATTCTCCGCATTTACCTATTATAGTTTCTTCTCTTACTTCTTAATATAGTAAGAATAATAGACTAAGTTATAGTAGTATTCTTCGCTTATTAAGTAATAATTTAATATAGAATAATCAAATTATAATAGTATTCTCCGCTTACTAAATAATAATTTAATATAAAATCGTAAAGAGTATATAACGTGGGATCTTAAAGAGCTAAGTCGTATTCTTAACGATAATAGCCTTATTACCGCTTAGTTTCTCCGTAGTATTCTTCGTATTTATCTATTATAGTTCCTTCTTTTACTTCTTAATATAGTAGAAATAATAAACTAAGTTATAGTAATATTCTTTATATACTAAGTGATGATTTAATATAAAATCGTAGAGAGTATATAACGTGGAATCTTGAAGAGCTAAGCCTGTTCTTGATACTAAGAACCTTATTATCGCTTAATTTCTCCGTAATATTCTTTATAGTATTCTCCGTAGTATTCTCCGTATTTATCTATTATAGTTTCTTCTCTTACTTCTTAATATAGTAGAAATAATAGACTAAGTTATAGTAATATTCTCCGCTTACTAAGTAATAATTTAATATGAAATTGTGAAGAGTATATAACGTAGGATCTTAGAGAGCTAAGCCGTATTCTTAATACTAAGAGCCTTATTACCGCTTAATTTCTCCGTAGTATTCTTCGCATTTACCTATTATAGTTTCTTCTCTTACTTCTTAATATAGTAGAGATAACAAGCCAAGTTATAGTAGTATTCTCCGCTTACTAAGTAATAATTTAATATAAAATCGTAAAGAGTATATAACGTGGGATCTTAGAGAGCTAAGTCGTATTCTTAGTGCTAAGGGCCTTATTACCACTTAATTTCTCCGTAGTATTCTCCGTATTCGCCTACTATATTAACTTCTCTTATACTAACTAAGTAGATTAATATAAGACCGTAAAGAGTAGGCCTATTATATTACTACTACTAATAACTATCTTTATAGTATTCTCCATATTCTCGTTTATTATAGATTCTTCTCTTATTTAATTAAGTGTAAGGGTATTAACGAGTTTATAAGTAGTAGTAGATATCTATTAAACTCGCTTATAGCCTCGATTATTAGTAATAGAAATTCGTCGAGAGATAGTCTAGAGGCGTTAATAGGGCTCTAAGAGGCGAGTAAAAGAAATATATATATCTAAATCGGACGCGTTTAATATAACTATAATATTTAAATATTAGTTTAACTACTTATGCTGACTTAAGAGAAGTATATAGAGGAGAATATATTCGTTCGAGCTCTTTTTAAGAGTCTTTTAACGCGTTTATAAGTAGTAGTAAATAGCGATTATTAGTAGTAGCGGATTTATTAAGAGGTAACCTAAGGGCGTTAATAGAGACTCTAAGAGATAGATAAAAGGAGTATATATATCTAAAACGTTAAGTAACCTTTAGACGAGAGGTATCGAAGACAATTATATTTATATTGATGGAATTGATATATAGTAGAATAGTAAAAGAAGAATAGTTATATAAATAGATGAAAGGATTATTATTTAATCTCGAACGCGTCTGGTATAATTATTATAACTATTATATTTAAGTATTAATTTAATCCACTAATAGTAGATTAAACTTTATAATTTTTACAGCGTTAAAAAGCGTAAAGCGAGCTCTATAATTTGAGAAATTATAAAGTAACTATATATATCATAAGCTGAGTACTTTAAAGTATAAAACTTCTATATATAAATTTTTAATAAGGAGACGTAGAAGGGCTATCGAGCCAACTTAGTCGATCTAATTAAAAAGCGTATAAAATAATTTATAATTAACTACATATATAAATTCAAGATTTTCAACTTAGCTCTATCTTATTCTTTTATATATACTAATATAATAGAATAAGATAGAGCTAGCTAAATCTTAAATTGATATGCAGTCAATATTAATTTAGGTTCGCTACGCTCTTAATTAGACCGCTAAGTTAGCTCAATACCCTTCATACCCCTTATCAAAAATTTATATATAGAAGTTTTACACTTTAAAGTACTCAGCTTACAATATATATAGTTACTTTATAATTCCTTAAATTATAAAGCTCGCTTTACGCTTCTAACGCTATAAAAATATAAAGTTTAGCCTACTATTAATGGATTAAATAAATATTTAAATATGGTAATTATAGTAGTTATATTAGACGCGTTTAAGATCGAATAATAATCCTTTCACCTATTTATTATTCTTTTATCATTTTATTAATTCTATCTATTAATTCTATTAATTCTATTAATTCTATTAATATAAACACAATCGTCTTCGATACCCTCGCCTAATTAGAGCCCCTTACTGACGCCCCTAGATTACTTCCAGCGAATTCGCTACTGCTACAATCGAGGTCGTAAGCGAGCCCAACAGCTATCTACTACTACTTATAAACGCGTTAAAAGGCCCTTAAAAAGAGTTCGGTTCCGATATGTATACCCTTGCCCACCTTTAGAGGCCCTACTAATACCCTTAGGTTATCTCTTAGCGAATCCGCTACTACTAGTAATCGAGGCCGTAAGCGAGCTAATAGCTATTTACTACTGCTTATAAACGTATTAGAAAACCCTCAAAAAGAGTTTAAACGGATATATCCTCCCCTATATACTTCTTTTAAGTCAGCGATAGATGGGTTAAACTAATATTCAAATATCGTAATTATATTAAACGCGTCCGGGATCGGATAATAATCCTTTCACCTATTTGTTATTCTTTCATTATTCTATTAATTCTATTAATTCTATTAATTCCACCAATATGAATACATTTACCCTCGGTACCCTCGCACTCAGTTAAATAAGAGAGGATCTATAACAGGCGAATCGGAGAACACTACGGAGAACATTGCGGAGACAGTCATCAGCAGCAGTGATACAACAGGCCTACTCTCCACGGTCTCACACCAATCCACTCAGCCAGTGCAAGAGAAGTCACTACAGCAGGCGAATACGGAGAATACTACGGAGAAACCAAGCACAACAAGGCCCCCACACCAAGAACAGGCTCAGCTCTCCAAGATCCCACGTCATATTCTCCACGATTCCACATCAAATCATCACTCAGCAAGCGGAGAACACCACTGTAACTTGGCCTGTCATCCCCACTGCATTGAGGAGTAAGAGGAGGAACTACAACAGGCAAATGCGGAGAACACTGCGGAAAACCAAGCGCAACAAGGCCACCATCGCAAGAACACGGCTCAGCTCTCCAAGATCCCACGTCATATCTCTCCACGGTTCCACATCAAATCATCACTCAGCAAGCGGAGAACACCACTGCAACTTGGCCTGTCATCCCCACTACATTAGGACAAGAAAACTACAACAGCAAATCGGAGAACACTGCGGAAAACCAAGCGGCAACAAGGCCACCATCGTCAAGAACACGGCTCAGCTCTCCAAGATCCCACGTCATATCAGTACGAGTAAAGGCCTATAAATTAAATTTATAATTATTTTTTTAATTAGAGCTATCGAGTAAGTAGATAAGCGATCTTTAATAAGCGAACTTTAATAAGCGATATTTGAATTCCTTACGCTTTAATAATTATAAGACTAAATTTTAAAATTCTTAAAAATTCGAAAAGTATAAACGGCGCTTTAAAATTTAAAAAAAAAAATTAAATTTTAATAGAAAATAAAAAAGTAATTCTATATATTAATAATATATATCTATTTTTTTAATAAGAGAGATATAAGAGAATAAGATTTTAATAGTTACGAACGTTAATTTATTTATCTACGATAATTTAATCGATCTAATTAAAGAGCGTAGTAAACTTAAATTAATAATTAATTATATATATAAATTTAAGATTTTTAAGCTTAGCTCTATCTTATTCTTTTATATATATTAATAATCTAAATTTATTCTATAGAGTTTAACGTATTATTTCTTTTATAAGATTTTTTTATAAGATTTTTTATAAGATTATTTTATAAGATTATTTTATAAGATTATTTTATAAGATTATTTTATAAGATTATTTTATAAGATTATTTTATAAGATTATTTTATAAGATTATTCTATAAGATTATTCTATAAGATTATTCTATAAGATTATTTTATAAGATTATTTTATAAGATTATTTTATAAGATTATCTTATATAATTTTCTTTATAATATAAAAAGAGTTAATATACTTTATATTTCTTATATATTCTAAGAATATTATCTCTATTCTATTAATCTCTTATTTAAAGTCTTAATTTTAAATATTCTTATAATATATAAGATACGCTCGAATAATCTTTAAGTTTTATTAATGATAATTATCTTATAATATCTTTAATAATATAAAAATAAAGATAGAATTTAAATATATTTAATAGATATCTTCTTTTTTTAATAACTTTATTATTATATTTTTAAGAAGTTTCTAATATACTTAAATAACTCTTATTTATTTAAAAAGCTTAAATATTATATTATAAGTATAGGTATAATATTTTAATATAAAGGTATAGTATTCTTCTAAGAAAAGCTATAGCTAAGATATCGAGTATTAAGTTATATTAAATCTTAATATCTTCGGCGATAGATATAGCTATAGCTATAATATCTTTCCCTCTTAGAGAAAAGCTTATCTTAAGCGTTAAAGAAAAATCCGCGAAAAGTACTAATAAGTAGTAGATAATTATAGTACTAGAGATTTCGTCGACTTAGAAAATTTATAAAAAGTATTAATAAGTTTAAGATAGGTATTAGCGAGTAATTATAGTATTAGAAATTTCGTTAACTTAAATATAATCTTCTAGACTTATTTATTCGTCGAGTATTAAAGAAATTTTAAAATTCTAATTCTTATATTAAGCTATTAATAATTTTAGATTAAAGAACTTCGCGATAAGAGTTTTAACGATATTATCGCTTTTTTATATAATTTTCTTATTTAATCTATTTTCTATCTATCGTAGTTATCGCTATTTTTAATATCGAAAATTTATTTATAAAAATTATTATTATATTATTTTAATATAAATTAAAGTTTATTAAAGTTTAAATTTTATAATTAATAAAGACGATAGTAATAGATAAATTAGCGATTTATTTAAATAATTTAACCTCGCTTTCTAACTCTATCGATATCTAATTTTTAAGATAAAGCTTAATAATATCTTATTTGATTTTATTTTTAAGATATTTAATTTTTAAGATAAAGCTTAATAATAGAAAGATTAAGATATTAGTTAATAAAGCTTTTAATAAATTCTATTTAAGAGAGCTTAATATCGAAATTATAATTAGTATTTAATTAGGATCTAGAGTTAGCTTAAATTATTTCGAGAGAGATTATAGTTTTTTAAATCTTTATTATTTATTTAGTAAAAAATTATTTAAGATATTTTAATTTTTTAAAATTCTATAGTTATTTAAATAGATATCTTTTAGATAAAAGTATTATATTATTTTTTCTTTAATATCTTTTATCGACTTATTAGAGTATATTTTATCTCTTATACTCTTTTAAGCGATAATAGAGATCTTATATATAAGTTTTATATATTCTTCGAGATCTTTATATAATTAATATATATTTTATATAATAAAGCGTTTAATATTATTTCTATTATTTATATAACTAATACTCTATAGAGTATAAAATTTTAAACTAATTATTCTTTTAAATTAAAGTTAAGCTTTTAAATTTTAAATCTATTTTTAATATATAATTTTATTATATAAAATATTTAAAAGTTAAATAGAATTATAAAGATTCTATAATAGCGAAAAAATTCTTTCTTAATAATATTATTAATAATATTAATAATAATATAAATAGAAAATCTATTAATAATAGACTATTTTAGCTTCTCGACGTAATTAACTTAAAGCTATAATATAGTATTCTTAAACTTTTCTCTATTATTTAAATTATTTAAACTATTAAAAATCTAATAATTTATTAATTTATTAAAATCTTAATAAGTAATTAAAATATCTCTATTCTAGACGTTAACTATTAAAATTCTAAACTCTTTTAAAATAACGAAGATTATATTAAGTAAGAGATTTAAGATTTATAATATTAATATTAGCGATTTAGAGATTAATAAATAACTTAATATTAATATTAATAGAGATAACGTTAATATTAACGAATTAAGGCTTAATAAGTAATATAATATTTATAATATTAGTATTATCAAATTAAGAGTTAATAAAGAATATAATAAAAAATCGCTTTTTTTAACTTTAGTCGATATTCGATAATTTCTCTAAATTATATTAGATATATTAAAGTACTTTATTCGCGTTTTTATAAATATTTAATTAAAAACTCTAAAAATTAATATAATTAAAAGCGATTCTCGAAGTAACATTAATTACTTCTTTAAAGTAATTTAAATTCTAATTTATTCTTAAAATTACGATTAATAATACTTTATAATAAATTTCTAGATAGTTATTATAATTCGAAAATAAGAAGTTTTTATTTTTATTTTATAAAGAGGTCTACATCGAAAGTTCTATACTCGCTAAGATTCTTACGCTTAGACTTCGAATAACGTCTCATCTAAAGGGCTACCTAGATAATACGTCTAAAGTTCTTTAAAAGCGCACTTAGCCCTAGCCAGGTTTCGGAGTTTAATACCTCTATCAAGCTAAAAGAAGTATCTAAAGTTTCATCCATACGCTATAAGAAGATATTTCTAGGCTTCCCTTTACAGGGCCGCTTTTCGAAAGTAAAGTTAGAACTATACTAGTGCGGGTATAGAACTTTTAATATAGACCTCTATAGATTAATATCTCTTTAGCGATCTCTTAAATAATAAATATAAAAAGCTTTTAAGATTTCTAGCTACTTTAATATCTTTATACGAGTTTTTATTTAAATTAATTAAAAAGTATTAAATAGAGAATAATTATTATAGTTAAAAGTATAAATAAGCGAGAAGATAAAAGAATAATAATTAACGTCTTTCTTTATCTAGTAAAGATTTTCGCTAAGATTTAAGAGTTTAATAATATTATTAATAACTCGTTAAAATACTCTATTTATAGTATTATAAAGTAATTCTTAAATTAATAATTATAGAGTATTTTAAATTAAAAAGTAGAAGTATTAATTATTTAATACTATAAAGATTCTATTATAAAGTTTAAAAAGGTTTTTAAATTTAGATCTAGCGAGATAATTAAGAAATATCGCGTTATTATATTATATAATTAACGAGTAAAGGCCTATAAATTAAATTTATAATTATTTTTAGTTAGGGCTATCGAGTAAGTAGATAAGCGATCTTTAGTAAGCGAACTTTGATAAACGATATTTGAATTCCTTGCACTTTAATAATTATAGAACTAAATTTAATAATTTTTTTCTTTCTAAAAGCCTATATTTAATTCTACAATTTAAAAAAAAATCTTAAAACTTTAATAGAAAATAAAAAGGTTTATTCTAAAATCAAATAATATATATCTGATTAGAGCTATCCGACTATCGAGCGAACTTTAATAAGCGATATTTAAATTCCTTGCGCTTTAATAATTATAAGACTTAATTTTAAAATTCTTAAAAATTCGAAAAGTATAAACGGCGCTTTACTTATTTAAAAAAAAATCTTAAAATTTTAATAGAAAATAAAAAAGTTATTCTATATATTAATAATATACGTCTATTTTTTTAATAAGAAAGATATAAAAAGGCGAGATTTTAATAGTTACGAATATTAATTTATTTATCTACGATAACTTAATCGATCTAGCTAAAAGGCGTAATAACCTTAAATTAATAATTGAATATATATATAAATTTAAAATTTTCTAATTTAATTCTATCTTATTCTTTTATATATACTAATAATTAATATCGAATAATCTTTAAAGTCGTTTATATAAGAAATATTATTCGCAATTTTTTTTTAAATATCGAAAAGTATAATAACTTATTAATATTAGAAAG
The DNA here is from genome assembly GCF_014066305.1 of Letharia columbiana. Classification (NCBI taxonomy): domain Eukaryota; kingdom Fungi; phylum Ascomycota; class Lecanoromycetes; order Lecanorales; family Parmeliaceae; genus Letharia; species Letharia columbiana. The sequence continues at coordinate 177,281 of NW_023501148.1, read as the reverse complement.
ATATCTTTAGATATCTTTCTAAATAAGTTTTATAATTATTATCTATATTAATTTAAGATTAATCTATTAGATAAGAGTTAATTTCTTATTTAGAAATATCGTTATATCTATACTCGAGTTTTTAATAGATAATATTAATAAAAAAACGCCGCTACTTTTATAATAATATTTATTTATATAATATTTATATATTAATAAAATAAAATTAAAGTAGAATAATATAAATTTAAATAAGATATAAATTTAATTAAATAAGAGTAAAAGTGTAGTAGTTATTAATAAATATAAGTTTAAATAGTTTAGATTTATCTTAATTCGTTTTTACTTAATAAGTATAGATTAAGTTACTTAAAAAGCGAGATTTTAAAATCTTATTTTCGAGTTCTCGACTTTTCGAATTTCTCGATTATTTCTAATATATTCTCTCGAAGTATACTCGTAGATTCTTAAGTAGTTTCGAAATATCCTTTTTAGCGTACTCGATATCTATTCTTTTTCTCTTATTTTTCTTAGTATATAATCTTCTCTATTATATACTTCTTTCGCTTTTTAATAACTATAAATATAGAAAAAGATATCTCTCTATTAAAAGAGTTTAACTTAACTTACTCTAAGTAAATAATCGATATAATTAAATAAACTTTAAATATATTAGATAAAAGTTCGAATTTATAAATTAAAGCGCTAATCTTTTTAAGAATTCTATATAAATCGACTTTCTTAATAAATAATAAGAAATTCTTAGAGATATAATAATCTACTTCTTTAATTCTAATTAGTTTAAAATATATATTATTAATTAAATTAAAAATTCTATATTTAATATTATATCTAATAATTATTTTAATTTATATAAGCTTAATAACGTTAAAAATATTATTTAAAATTATCTTTTAACTTTTAATAGAATTCGCGAGCGTCGAGTCTTTATCTAGAATTATACTTATTAGAAAATCCCTAGATTTAACTCTATAAAGAGCTTCGAAAGAGATAATAAAAGTTAAGATATTCTTTATAATATTTAAAAAATACTTAACTTTCGATAATAGAATATCTTAATTCTTTTTATATTTATTAATAAGTAGATATTATAAAGTTATCTTTATTATTTAATTTATATATTCTATTTATTTATTCGTGGAAGAATAATAGACTATCGTTATTCTAAGTATTACTCTATATTTTAAAAATAACGTTCTTTAGAATATACTAATAAATTTAAGATCTCGATTAAAGATTAATTTATAGAGAATTCTTTAAAATTTATAGATCTAGTCGAAATATCGAGCTATCTAAACTTCTATTATATTTTTCTTATTTCTTAATATTAATTAAATAAATTTAAAGAATTTATCGATAATTATTAAAATATAATTATATTTATTAAGAGTTAGAGATAATTTAACTATAAAGTCTATAGATAATTCTTTAATAATTATTAAAAACTTTTTATTAGTTAGAATTATTTATATAATAATCGTTAAAAGAATTTTAATAATTAATATATTAGATAATTATCGATATATTCTTAAATTACTTTTTATATTTTTAGAAAGTAAATTAAGCTATAAAGTCGATTATATATTTAATATATATCTTTATAAGTATAATAATTATAATTATATTTTAAGACTTTATAAGTTAATTTTTTATCTAATATATAGTGTAATCTTAAATTAATATAAAAACGATAGAATTAATAGATATTTTACGAATTAAATTCTAAATCTTTAATTTTCTTTATTTACTTCTAGATTTATTTATAAATATAATCGAAATATAAATTATTAAGTAAAGTCGTAGAAATTTTTATTAAGAAATTTCTTTTTAATTTATATTATTACTATAGAAAAAACGCTAATTATATTTAAATCTATTATTAATACTTCTTTTATAAATAAGTCTTTAATAGAAAGCTAAGATAATTTATTAATATTATTATAAACTTTTAACTTTATATATAATCTTTATTTTAAATTAAAAAGTCGATAAGTATAAATCTATTTATTTAATCGAATAAATTATTTATTATTAATTATATTTTAAAAAGTAAACTCTAAAGTAATATAATTAGTAATTATTATAAAATTTTTATTATTAGAATATTAAGAAAGTTTAATTAATATTTAAATTAGAGTATTAGCCTCTAGCTTTATAGTCTAATATCGAGTTTTAATATCGCTAAAATTACGCGATAGAAATAATATTAATTATTTGATTCTATTAATATTAACTTAATATAATACTACTTTATAATTTTTCTTTTTACTATTATCGATATATAATATAATTAATAATTATAATTTAAAAAGACAAATATTAATATATTATATAGTTTCTTTTTTAAAAGATTTTTTTTTATAATATTTTAAACTAACTTATAGATCTAATATTTCAATAATAAATTCATTTAATTTAATTTTTTTAACTATTTTTAGAAGAGCTAAATCGATATTAATTAAAAGCTTCTTTTCTTTATAATTTTATCGAGATTTACTCTTATTAAGATTTTTTTTAAAATCTTTAACTTTAAATTCAATTAAAGATTTAGCGATAGCTATATAATATTCTATAAATCTATAATAATAATTAAAAAAATCTAATTTTATTTCTAATTATTTAAAAATCTTTAAAAAAGTTATTTTTTAAATTATTTTAATCTTTTCTTTTATAATATTAAGACTAAGTTTAAAAATATAATATTCTAAAGTAATAATATTTAGATATATAAAATAATATTTAAAAAGTAAAAAAGCTATTTCATCTTTTTCTAATAGGTCTAATATTAAATTAAAATATTTAATATAATTATTAAAAAATATTAAAAAAAAAAAAATATTAATATAGATTAAAATAAAATTCTAAAGATATAGAATAAATAATCTTTTTATTTAATATTAAAAAAAATTAAGATATTTATAAAGTCTATAATAGAGATTTTTAATTATTCTTACTCTAAATAAAGACTTATAAAAATACTTTTTTATTAATTCGATAGTTTAGTAAATTATTAAAAAAACCTTTTAATTAAATTAACGAATAAGAGGATTATTAATTTAATTAAATTTTTTTATATAATATTTTATTTAGAAAGTAAGTAGATATTAAAATATAGTTTAGTATTTATCTTTTTAAAATTAACGATAGTTTAAAATTTATTATATATTTATATTATAAAGATTAATAAAAAGATAATAAAAGAAATTTCTAAAAGTATTTTTTTAACGTAATCTTACTCTATTAGCGAGTTTAAAATAAAATTTATAAATTAATAATCTCGCTAAAATAGATTATAAAGATTTTATTTAGATTTAGCGATATTAATATTTTAATTTTATTATTAAAATACTTTAATTTAGATTAAAATAATATTTATTTAAATATCTTTTTAATTTATTTTTTATATTTCGATCTCTAGTACTTAGAAATATCTATTTATAATATTATAACTTTTTTATAAAGATATTAATAAAATAAAAATATATTTTTATAAACTTAATCGAGTTTTAGAAAATAAATAATCTTTTTAATAGCTAGTTTTTATAAATCTTAATAGATTATTTTTTAAAGTTAACTATAAAAATAGCTTAAGAATTATTATTAATTATAATATAATTTTCTAATATAAAAATTCTAAATTAATAATAAATAATAAAAATAAATAAAAATAAATAAAAATATCTTAATATTAAAGATTAATATTTAATAGAAATATTTTAATTTATATTTAACTAAAAAATTATAATCGATATATTATACATATTATTTTCTTTATTTCGATATTTATAGAATTCTTATTTTTATTTATAATATAGATATAAATAATACCTTTAAAATCTTAGTTTTAAAATTTTTTAAATTTTTTAAATTATTTAAATTATTTAAATATTCAAATAAAAATCTTATCTTTATCTCTAATAATAATAAAATCTAATTATTTTTATTAAATATTTATTTTATTTAACTTTAGAATACTAATATTAATAATTATATTATAAAATAAAATAAATATAAAATAAATTTTCTTTAAGATTATTATTTTCTTTTTAATTATTATAATATAAATAAAGATCTATAAATTAAATTTATAATTTTTTTTTTTAATTAAGACTATCGAGTAAATTTTAATAAGTAATCTTTAATAAGCGATATCTAAAATTCTCATCTTTAAATATCTATAAGACTAAATTTAATAATGCTTTTTTTATTTAAAACCTTATATTATACTCTATAATTTAAATAAATAATTTAAGAATTTTAATAGAAAATAAAAAAGTTATTGTAAAATTAAATAATATATATCTATTTTTTTTTAATTAGAGCTATTCGGCTATCAAGCGAACTCTAATAAAAGATATTTAAATTTCTTACTTATTAATAATTATAAAATTAAATTTTAAAATTCTTAAATATTTAAAAAGTCTAGACTGCGCTTTAAGATTTAAAATTTAAAATATTAAAAAGTTAATAAAAAATAAAAAAGTTATTCTATATATTAGAAATGTATATCTATTTTTTTAATAATTATAAATACTAATTTATTTACTTACGATATCTAATTAAAAAGTATAAATCTAATAAATTAATAATTAATTATATATATAAATTTAAGATTTTCTAATTTAATCTTATCTTATTTTATTATATATATTAATATACTAATATATTAATAAAAAAATATATATAATCTCGCGATAATAATATATTAGCTTTTACTTTTTTATAATAAATTTTTCTTTATTAAATATAAAATAGATTTTATTCTAATTAATTTTTTTTAAATAATATTAATTAATATTAAAAATATTTTAGAGTTAAAGTTTATATAAAATTATATATTTATTTATCTTTATTATAATAATTATTAATAATATTAAAAAACTTCTTAAATATTATATTATATTTCTTATTTTTTTCTAATTAATATTTATAATTAATATTAAAGCGAGATTTAAATTATTAATATTTTTAAAAGATATTTATAAATAATATTAAGAGTTTAATATAATATTTAAAGATATTCTTATAGCTAATATAATAATAAAGTTCTTTTTAAATAAATTTTAATTATTAATTAAAAGTTTTAAAAGAATTTCTTTTAATTTTTCTATTTTATTAAAGCTTTTAAATTTATATAAATATTAAAATTACAAATATTAAGATCTTTCTTATCTCTCTTATTATAATTTTGATTTTTATTATTCTCTTTATAAATAAAGGCTCATAAATTAAATTTATAAAGTTAAATTTTTCTAAATTAAATCGAACTTTAATCGCTTATTATATATTTTTAATCTACTTTTATTATTATAAAATTAATTTAATTTATATAATATATAGATATATATATATAAAGAGAGACGCGTTAAAATCTAATTAGAAAGATATATTAGTATAAAGAATTAATTTATAATAATTACTTATAAAAAATAAAGAAAGACTATATTCTTATAATAAGAAGTATTAAAATATTAAAAAGAAATAAAGATAACGTATTAATTAGTAATATAAATTCTATAATATCTTTTACTATAGTAAAAATTTTCGAATAATAAAATAGCTATAGATATCGAACGATTTTAATTTATTTAAATATATATTATTCGATATTTCTTCTATAGAGATTATAGTAATATATTATATTAATATAGTAAGAATAATAAATTAAGTTATAATAGTATTCTTCGCTTATTAAATAATAATTTAATATAGAATTATAAATAGTATATAATGTGAAATCTTAGAGAGCTAAGTCGTATTCTTAACGATAGTAATCTTATTATCGCTTAGTTTCTTCGTAATATTCTTTATAGTATTCTTCATAATATTCTCCATAGTATTCTCCGTAGTATTCTTCGTAGTATTCTTTATATTTATCTATTATAATTTCTTCTTTTATAATTTTCCTTCTATAAAGATTTAATTAATTATAATTATTATAATAGATTCTTCTCTTATAACGTTATTATAATAATATATTATATTAATATAATAGAGATAATAGATTAAATTATAATAATATTCTTCGCTTATTAAGTAATAATTTAATATAAAATCGTAGAGAGTATATAACGTGGGATCTTAAAGAGCTGAGCTGTGTTTCTAATAATAGTAGTCTTATTACCGCTTAATTTCTCTATAGTATTCTTTATAGTATTCTTTATAGTATTCTTCGTATTTATCTATTATAATTTCTTCTCTTACTTTTTAATATAGTAAGAATAATAGATTAAGTTATAGTAGTATTCTTCGCTTACTAAGTAATAATTTAATATAAAATCGAAAAGAGTATATAATATGAAATTTTAGAGAGCTAAGTTATTGTCATAATATAAGATTCTTAGAAATCTCATTTCTAAGAAAGACGTTTCTTAAGAAAGACGTTTCTTAAGAGATAAAAAGATTATTCTTCTCTATGAAATCTAATTATCTAAATATATCTAATATATTAAGTTATAAGCTACTAGCTTCTATCTATAACTTCTATCTAAGTATAATCCATAATATATATCGATAAGAAAAAAGAAAGATAGCGTTCTCGCTATAAGTAAAGAAACTCTTTAAATAAAGAATAATCTTTCTTTTATAGAAAGAAAGTTTTAAAAGTAAGAAATTAATTTCTTTAAGTAAGAATAAACTTTCTTTCTTTTTATAGTAAGGTAAAGAAAATTATAGTAAAGAAAGTTATTTCTTTAAGTAACGATCTTATCTTATAAAAATAGTCTTTCTCGTTATTAAGTAAGAAGTCGTATACTATAACGAGTAGTAGAAGAATTTAATAGCGAGGCCGGCGATAATATAAGTAAAAGCGGATTTCTCGCTAATAGCGAAGACTTTTCTTAAGAAATAAGCTTTTTCTTTCGCGAACGGTCTAACTTTCTAGTAGTAGTTTACTTTCTAAAAGATAATAAAGTAAATACTTTCTTAGTCGATACTTTTATAATAGATTACTTCTTTTCTCGATTTCTTATAGAGTTAATAGAAATATATATATTATATTCTACTATAAGATTTTATACTTTTAAGAGAATATATAGTAGATATTAAGTATTATACTTCTTTTTACTATCTTTCTAATATACTAGATATTTAATATTTTTACTTATTTCTCATCTATTACTTAATTTCTTAATTTCGAATAATAAGAATTTAATAGTAAGATCTAAATCTATATAATTCTTCTCTTCTTCTTTTACTAGCTATAATAAATATAATTTTTTATAATAAAAATCTTTAACTTAATCTAATATCGATTTTAGTTATACTATAGATATTATCGAAAAAATATATATAATATTCGAGAGATTTAGTCGATAAATAAGATTTTCTATTTTCTTTAATATCTTAAATAATCTAACTCTCTAATTAAAAAGCTTAAAATTAATATTAGAAATAAAGTAATTATAATATAATCTTAAATATATTAATAATCTCTCGCGAAGATTAATAGCTTTATAATTACTATTATAGTAAGTTTTCGTTATAGCGTTAACGAAAGTAATAATATTATTAATCTCTTCTCATTTAATAAAATATAATTAATTAAAATTCTCTAGTAATAAATCTATAAATAGTTCTAATATATCTCTTACTCGAAATCTATAGACGATTTTATTTAATATAAATTCTATTAATATAATTAAGTTAAGAAGATTTATTAAAAAAAAAATTAAAAAAACTTAAATAGTTATCTATATTAATAATAAGATAAAATTATAAAATTATCTCGATAATCTAATTCGTTCTTTTTAATTACTTATCTATTTATAAATAATAAATAATCGAAGTTACTATAGTAGTTTCTAGCTTCTTAAAAATAGTTTTTAAAAAAATACTTATAAATTTAATATTATAATCGCTAATTATAATAATAGAAATATTCTAATTATAAGATATTAGAGTAATAAATAAAATATTCGCTTAATTAACGATAATTTATTTATTAAATTCTAATATAAGAAGTTTTCTTTTTAAAAATTTATAAGTTATAATAAAAAGTATATTCTTATCTTCTTAGAAAGAAAGTATAATAATAAAATCTATTATTATAATATAAAATAAAATTAATAATATAAAAATTAAATTAAGCTCGCTATAAATAGAATATCGTTTAATTTAATTAAATTAATACTTCGAATAATACTTTAAATAAATTTAAAGATACTTCGATAAGTTTTTAATATAGATTAATAACGAGATTCTAATATAAGTAGTATAAAAATCGATATAAAAACTCTAATTATATATTAGTCGAAAAACTTCTTACTATATAAATTTAAGAATATAAAATTATTACTTATTAATATAATTAAGCGTTATATTATAAATAAGATTATTATATTTTTAAAAGCGAAGTTCTTTTAATAAGTTAGGCTACTTAAGTAAGTCGAGAATCTTAATTTATTAAGAATTCTTACTATACGCCTCGATAAGGCGTTTCTTAAAGTTATTATTTATTTCTATTAAAGTTATATAATAGATTAAGATTTCTTTAAACGATATTATTTATTTATTTAATTCTAGAATAATTTTATAAAGACTTTTTAATACTACTTACTTTTCTTCGAAATCTATATCTACTTAAAGTTTAAATAATATATTAATATTAATATTTATCTTATTAGTTTTATAGCGTATAATAAGATTAAATCTCGATAAATATTAAAAAGTATAAATTAATTAAAGATTTAATTTATTAAAAAATAATATAAAAAGTATAATTTATTAAGTAATCTAAACTATAGTAAAGTAATTAATATAAATTACTATTAATAATATCTCTAATACTTCGATTAGATATTTAACTTTACGAATTATCTAAACTATAATAGCGATCTTAAATTCTATAAATTAATAAGTACATTTTATAGCATTAATTAATTTACTTAAGAATATTATAACTTATATATCTCCTCTAATAAAAATAGAGACTTTCTTTTCTCTTTATATATAATTAATTATAATAGCGAATCTCTATACTTTAAAAGCATCGATATTAATATATAACTTCCGCTTTCGATCGAAGTATATTAGAAAAAAAGGCAATTAAAAAGTATTCTATAAATTTTAAAAAATAGAAATTTCTTTTTAAGTTAGTTTATATTATAATTATATAGAAATTTATTTATATATAAATTTAATAAATTATTTTTTAGAAGTAATAATAATAGATATAATAGTTATTTCGAATTAATTTAAAAAAATATTAGACTTAGCTATTATTATTTAAATAAGATAAATCTTTTATTTCTATAATAACTAAGTACGTTATATATAGCGAGAAATCGAGTTTCTTAGCTATTCTATTAAGTCGAGAAAGATCTTTAAATTATAAAGACTTAATAAGAATCGAAATATAGTAATTATCTTAATCTTTTCTTCTATTATAAATATATTAAAAGAATTAATACGCTATTCTAATAATATTATAAAAAAAAATTTAAAAAAGATTTTATTAATACTAGAGAAGTATATTTCTCTTATAATAACTAAAAAAGCTATTAAAGATAAGATTTATACTTCTAGAAGATTCTATTAAAAACGATAATATTATTTATAAAAGTATATATAAAAATATAAAGTAAACGTAGTAGAGTATTCGTCTAACGTTATATATATAGCGAAGATTCTTTATATCTTATAAATACTATACTAAATTCTTTCTAACCTCGATAATTAATAATAGTAAATTTATATCTATTAGAAAGCTTTATATTAAATTAATAAAACTATATAACTTTATTTACGATAGAAATATAAGTATATTCTACTATTAAAATAATAATATCTAATTATAAAAATAATAAATAGCTATTATTCTCTATTATAATATTAAATTCTTAAATATTAATAATAACTCTTTCTTTATATTTTTATAGTATATTTTACTAAATTATAAAATAAGACTAGCTATAAAAAGTTAATTATATAAAGAAATAAAGCTTTCTTTACTATTATAGCTTATTAAAAATAGCGTTAACTACTTCTCGATCTTTATAATTAAAAAAATAAACTTTCGATAACTTTACTTTAACGTCTAGCTTTAATAAAATCGATATTTACTATTCTTTAAAAATATCTATAATACTTTTTAAATCCGTAAAAATATTTTTAAATTCTATTATAATAGAGCTGAAAATATAATAAATCTTATCTTTACTATAGACGATTATATTATTTAAAAATATATACTCGAGATTAGAATCTATTATAGTAGTCGTAATAGTATAATTTATATTAATAGAATTATTTATAACTACGATAATAATAGCTATCTTCGATTAATCTAAAATATACTATTTATAAATTATTAAACTAGCTAACTTATAAGAAACTTAGTAATATCTATTTATAGCATATTCTACTATAGTATTTAATCTTATATTTCTAAAAAATAAAACTAATACTTCTATAGAATTTCCTACTTATATAAAGATTATAGCGAAATTTATAACGTAAATAAAGATATTATCTTCTTTATTAAGAAAAGTTAAGAATTTAAACTTAAATAGATAATTATAATTATTAAAAAGCGTATTATAATAGCTAATTAAAATATTTATTACGAAGTTAAGCGATAATATAAATATAGATTTTACTTTTATAACTCGCTTAACTTAAGAGTAAGGCTTTATCGTAGAATAAATAAAAATCTTAATATTTTAATAATTATCTATAGTAGTAAACTATAACTTATAATCTAGTAGAAACTTATATAATATAAAAACATCTATTTTAATTAATATATTAACTTTAAAATTATTTATTAAATAAATCTTTATATATATCTTAGTAAAGATAGCGTCTTTTATACTTTCTAGATTATTTAAAAAATATAAATCTATAAGAATATACTTCGTAATATTAATAATTTTATTATTATAGCCTCGAATCGATATAAAAGATACTTACTTCTAGATTTATTTTTTAAAATTAGATAAAGAAGCTAATAAGATATAATTATCTAAAATAATTAAATATTTAAGATCTAGATAAACTTTTAAATTAAAAGAATTTAAATTTAAACGAATATCTATTTTAATATACTAAAAACTATAAAAAGCGATTTCTTATCTATATCTAGAAGATACTAGAATAATTAACTTAATAATTTTAAATATAAAAACTATTTTTATAATATAAGTATCTACTTCCATAGTATCGAAATACTTAAAGTTCTTAAGATTCTCATTTTCGAGATTCTCGAATTTTCTAGAAATCTTATTTTCGAAGTTATAATTTTAGAATTACTATTTAAGATAATAAAATAGCTTATTTCTAAATTTAAACTTCTTATAATATCGCTAATAAGAGCATTCTAATAGCGTCGCCGAGTCGATAAAATTAACTTTCGATTTTATATTTCTATAAAATTCGTAGAAGCTCGAGTAATTAAGATTTTCGATCTTTTACTTCTCGGAATTCTTATTATAATTATTATAGAAGTTACTAGAATTCTTTAAGTAACTTAAATTCTACTAAGAATCCTCTAACTCCTTTACTTTATTAATTAAGATTTAATAAATCTACTACTCTTATAATTAAAAAGATTAAATAATAATATTCTAATAGATTTCTTTAAATCGATATAAGATATAACTAAACTAAAAAGACTAATAAGAACTATATACATTTTACTATTAGTATTAATTTAGACTAATAATAATCTAACGCTATATTAGTAGAGCTAATAATATTTATTATATATCTCTTCGAGAATAGTTTTAATAAATAAGATTATTACTTTAATAAGCTAATTAACGATTTTTAAATTAATTATAAATTTAATAATTCTACTAATTAGAAAAAGCTAAAGATTATTATTTAAACTAATTAAAATTCTAAAAACTAGAGTTTATAGATCGATTAGATATATCTCTTATTTAATTATATTAACTAAAATTATCTTTATAAGATAAATTTAATATATAAAAAATATTACTTATACTTATACTAGACTTTATTATTCTTAAAGCCTTTATTTATTATTAATTCTTTCTTATATTTATAGCTATAAAAAATTAATTAAACGTAATTTAAATAATAGATAAATCTATATTAGACTAGAATTTGATATTAAAATTATTTTAGATAATATTAAGCTAATTATATTTATTATCGAGCTTTACTATTTTAATAACTCTAATAATAATTATAATATACTCGCGTAGCTTATAATATCTTATTATATTATTAAGTATATATCTTTTTTTAACGATAATAACTAGTTCTAATACTTTAATAGACTTAAATCTCTTAAGTAAAGTAATATTCTATTTATTAACGTTATTATTATAAATTAATAAATGCTTCTCGTTATTAATAAGCTAATATATATATTACTCGAGTACTTTATTTTAAAGATAAATCTAAAGATTATTTTATAATAGCTCTATATTTTTAACTCTTATAATATTTTTAATTTTATTAATAAAGATAATAATATCTCGAAAATAGATTTCTTTTTTAAATATATTCTATATCTATTACTATATTAGAAGATTTATTATTATAGAAAGAATCGAAAAATCCGATATCGCTATTAAGGAAGCGAGGTTTTCTATTTCTATTACTTTTATTAATAATATTCTATTCTAGATTTTCTAATAGATCTAGCGAGCTAGAAGATTTTAGATTTAAATAATTTCTTATATAGCGATTAATAATATTAATAATAATTACTTTTATATTAATAGCTTAGAGATCTACTTTAAATTCTCTATCTACTATTCTACTATTATTATAATAATAAATTATCTCATTAATAGAGATATTTAAGATTTCTAATAAATAATATTATAAATTATCGAACTTAGTAATAAGTTACGAATTACTACTTAAAGATCTAATAGATAAGATATCTACTTACTTTAAAGAAGTATATCTTTCTACTTCTAGAGTATTATTAATAAATAAAAAATCGAAAAAGTAATATTTTTAAGTCGTAGATTCTTAAAAAGAATAAAGTATTATTTTTAGAGAAGTACGGTCGATAGCTTAATCTTCTAATTAAGTTTATTAGAAAAGAGAATTAAATAAAGAAGAATAAGATTATACTTATTAGTCTCTTAATAATAATAATATTAATCTAATAGATTTAAAGATATTCTTAATAAGATATTAAATAATTCTTTAAATAATTTTATTAATAAGAGAGCTTACTTAATAATCGAAGATAATAAAATCTTATAGTAATTAGATCTAAATAACTATATTATAAGAAGTCAGCGTAATAAATATATAAAAGTAGCGGAAGATAAAGAAGCATAAAGATTCTTCGTTCTTATTTAAGAAGTATAAGGATTCTTTACTTAAAAAATATAAGGATTCTTAACTTTAAATTAATTTAGTATTAGTAAAGAACTCTATTAGTTTCTAATAATAGGCTATTATATAATAACTACTACTACTATATAAGTATTACTATTATTATTATAATAATATAAGATTCTTAGAAATCTTATTTCTAAGAAAGACGTTTCTTAAGAAAGACGTTTCTTAAGTAGTAAAAAGATAATTCTTCTCTATAGAATCTAATTGTCTAAATATATCTAGTATATTAAGTTATTAGTTACTAGCTTCTATCTATAGCTTCTATCTAAGTATAATTTATAATAGTTATATTCTTAATATTAAAGGCTTTTAATACGTTTATAAGTAGTAGTAGATAACTATTAAACTCGCTTACGACCTTAATTATTAATAATAATAAATTTATTAAAAAATAATTTAAGAGCGTTAGTAGAGACTCTAAGAGGCGAGTAAAAGAGATAAATATATTCAAATTAAACGCGTTTAATATAACTATAATATTTAAATATTAATTTAATTTATTTATCGCTAACTTAAAAGAAGTATATAAGAGAAAATATATTTATTTAAACTCTTTTTAAGAATTTTCTAACGCGTTTATAAGTAGTAGTAAATAGCTATTAAGCTTATTTATAGTCTTAATTATTAGTAATAATAAATTCGTATTAATAGAGACTCTAAAAGATAAATAAAAAATATATATATATCTAAAGTATTTAGTAACGTTTTCGCGAGTAATATTAAAAACGATTATATTTATATTAATAGAATTAATAAAATTAATAAAATAATAAAAGAATAATAATTATATAAATAGATAGATAAAAAAATTATTATTTAATTTTAAACGCGTTTAATATAATTATTATATTTAAATATTTATTTTATCTATTAATAGTAAATTAAACTTTATTATTTTTATAGCGTTAGAAAGCGTATACTAAGCTTTATAATTTACGAAATTATAAAGAAATAGTATTTATAAAAAGCTAATTATTTTAAAATATAAAACTTTTATATATAAATTTTTAATAAGAAAGCTTAAAAGGGCTAGCGAGCTAATTTAGTTAATCTAGCTAAAAGGCGTAATAATCTTAAATTAATAATTAATTATATATATAAATTTAAGATTTTCTAATTTAGCTTTATCTTATTTTATTATATATACTAATTAATATTTACTTATTTTAAATTAATTTTTATAATTTTTTAATTAGTTTTTTAATAATTATTATCTTAATAATCTTTATTATAATATTTATAAAAATAAAATAATAATTTTTCTATTTTTTTATTTTAATTTTTTTTAGATATCTCTAATAATTACTTAAATTTAATATTTAAATTAATTTTAGATTTAAACTTTATAATCTAAATTAACTCTTTTATTATTAAATTTTTAAAAAGTTTTTAAACTCTAATTAATAAAAAAAACATTTAATAAAATTAATTTATTTTATAAACACGCTTTATCGCTTTCTTATTATTATAAATTTATTTACTAAAATTCTTAATTTTTTTTATATATAGATATAGTAAGAATTAAATTTATATTTAATCTCTATTAGAGATATTTAATAATTATATTTTTATTAATAACTTTAATATTATATAAATAATTTTTTTTTATTAAATATTAATTTAATATAATAAAAAAATTATTAAATTAAAACTTTATTTTTTTTATCTTTTTTAAAAATTTAAAAAAATTTAATTAATATTTTTAAAAAAGCTTATCTTTTTATATTATTAAACTATAATTTATCTTTTAATAAATTTTTATAAAAAAATTATTATATTATTTTAAAGTATCTCTTTTTAAATATATTAAAAATATTAAAAAGATAAAAATATTATTTTTTAATTTCGCGATATATTAAAAGCGATAAATAAAAAAGATTATAAAGTATTTTTAAGAATTAAATATTATAATATCTTTTAAATAAAGCTTTAGAGTTTTTTATTAAATTAATAATTTTTAATAATTTAAATATTTATATAATTAAAAATTATTTTAAAAAATTTTATATTTTTAATAAAGATGATTATTTTAGTTATATAAGTAATTATATTCTTAAAATAAATCATTATTTTAATTTTAATAGCGATTTAAAGAAAATTAAATAATAATTTTCTTTAGAAATAAATTTAAGTTTAAAATCGAGATTATAATTTTAATAAAGCTTTATATTTTATTAAATAACTTTTATTTATAAATAGATTAACTTATTCTTAATTATTAAATAATTAAACTTCTTCGATTATCGATAAAATTCTTAAATAAATTTTTAAGATTTCAAATTTTAATAAATTTTTAGAAGAAGATTTAGATAAATTTCTAGATTTTTTTAATTTTATATTCTAATAGGATAAAAAGATAGTAATTTAAAAAGTTAATTAATATTAAGATAGAAGATTAATAACTAAAAAATTCGTTAGATTTATAAATCTTTTAAATATATATCTAATTAAATCTTCTTCGATCTTTTAATTATATAAATTTAAATAATTTATTTTTTAATCTTAATAATTTTTAATAACTTCTATCTTTTAAATATAAAATATTAAAAAGAATATTCTATCGAGAAAAGCTAATACTTATAAAAATAATCTTTAATATTATTATAAAAAATCTTAAAATTAAAAATAATTATTTAATATTAATAACGAATAATAATTAATAAATTTATTTATAATTTTTAAAAGTAGATTAAATATTTGATTCTTCTTACTCTTCTCTTATTATATTAAATTTTTTTTTAATCGCTTAATATATATTAGATTAACTTCTAATTTAGAAACTATTAATTAATTTTAAATTAATAAAATTTCTTTTTAATTTTTAATAGAAGTTAATAAATAGTATAAATAATATCTATATTAATATTAATTAAAGATTTATATAAAAAAAAATTATAATCTAATTTCTTTCTAATTAATTTATTAATAATTATTAAAATAACTATATAATCTTATTAATAGATATTTTTAAAATATTATAAATTTTTTAAATTTTTTAAATTTTAATTAACTCTTTAATTTAATTACTTATATAATTTATAATACTTAAATATATTATTAAATATTTTTTTATAACTTTAAAAAATTCGATAAATATAAAATTATTAAGATTTATATTAAAACGATTTTTAAAATTAAAAAAATTATTTCTTTTAATTTTAATAAATACTCTTATTCTTATTAGAAATATAGTCGATATTAATTTAACTTTTAGAGTTATTCTTATAAATAAAGATAATTTTAAAAAAAAATTAATTAATATCTTACTTAAAGAAATATAAGACTAATTAATAAATTTTTAAATCTTCTATTTAAAATATAGATTAATTAAAATATTAATAATTATATATAATTAAGAAGATTTAAGATTTATTAAATTTAGTATAGAGGTATATTATATAGATAAGATAGAATAGAATAATAAGACTATCGAATTATATATATAAGAAGAAGATATAATATAATAGAAGATATCTTCGTTAAGGCTCGCTAGCTATAGAACTAAGTAGTATATTAAGAGTACGCTCGTAATAAAATATATCTTATATAATTATAAGAGATTTAATTAATATTAATTATAGAATAAATATAAATCTTATCTAATACGACGATATAATATCTTATAAAAATCTCTTTAAAATTTTATCTCGTCTTCTAGTAATACTAAGAACAAATAAAATAAAATATTAAAGAATAAGAATATTATAAATACTATTATCGTTATTAAAAGAATTTTACTCTCTTTAAAAAATAAAGCTTCTTCTTTATTAATCGTAAATAATAAAAGAATAATAAATACGCTTAGAGAAGACTCTAGAGTTATAATTTAAAATCTATCTATAAATCTAAAAAATCTCGAGATTAACTATATTTTAAATTTATCTAAATTAAATAATTAGAAAATTATTATTTCGAATATAGAAAATTCTTTTATATCTAATTTATTAAAATACTTATAATATATTAAAAACGTATTAAAAAATTATAATATTATATAAAATAATAAATAAAATTATTTTAATATTTTAAAGAAAGAATTTATTAAATTAATATAGACTATATTACTTATAACTAATATTAAACTTTATACTTATAAGAAAATAGTTAATAACTTTAAAATAATTTAATAAATAATCGCTATATAAAAGTAATAGAACTTATTATAAAAAATAAAGATATAAAAGCTAGTATTAAAATTAATATATCGTATTATTTTTAAAAAAAAATCTATAAAAAGAAATTAAGCGTAGATAATAAGATCTTATACTATAAAACTAGATATATTATTAAAGACTTTCTTTAATAAAAAGAAATCGATTATAATAAAATCTTTTTTAATATTATTAAATTAATTATATAAAAGATCTTCTTAGCTTTAATTATATATTATAATTAAGAAATAAATTTAATTAATATTATAATAGTATTTCTATATATAGAACTTAAGTATAAAATTTATATAAAATAATTATAAAACTTTATTAAATTAAATTAAGTTTAAGTTTATTTATTATTTAAATTATTATATAAATTAAAATAATTTAATCGTAAGTAATATAAGACTCTAATAGAATTTTTATTTAAAATTAAAATTATATACTTATAATTCGATTTATATTTATTTCTCTATAAATTAAATAAAGAAATTATCTTTCTAATTATCTATATTAATAATATTAAAATTATTAATAATTAATTATTAATTAATTAAACTAAGAAACTTCTATATTAATAATTTAATATTTTAACTTTTAACTTATATATATACTATTTAAAAATAAAGATTAAATAAAATTACTTAATAAGAATATTTAAGATAAATTAATTTATATTTATTAATAAGATTTTTATAATCTATAATATAAAGAAGTATTATATATTACTTATCTTAATAAAATTAAAGATAACTATCTATCTTATCTTTATATCTAATATATATCTAATTAATTTAAAGAATATTACTATATTTAAAAGTAATTTAAAAAAAATTAATTATTTAATTATTTAAATATAATTAAATATAATATTTACTATTAATAAATTAACTATATTCTCTTTTAATTTAAACTATTAATATTAATAAGTATATAAAAGAATATTATAATATTTAACTAAAATTAGAATATATAAAATAATCTTTAAGATTATAAAAATTATAAAATTATAATTATTTAATTATTTAAACGTTAATTAAATCGATAAGATATTTATAATATAATTAATAATTAAAATAATTATAATATTAAATAATAGATTTATTAATTAGAGTTTTATTAAGTAGAAAATTATAATATAATTTATATATAAAATTAAATATATAACTACTTCTACTATTATTTAAAATATAATATAAATATAATATTTGCTATTTAAGTTAAAATATTAACTAGATAAACTATTTATAATATAATATAATAATAAGAGAGTAATAAATCTAGTAAAAAAAATTATACGCGAATTAATAATTAATTAAACGCTAAAATATAAATATTAATATATATAAAAGAATAAGATAGAGCTAAATTAGAAAATCTTAAATTTATATATATAGCTAATTATTAATTTATTAGATCTACGCTTTTTAATTAGATATCGTAGATAAATAAATTAGCGTCCGTAACTATCAAAATCTCGCTCTCCCGCGCCTTTCTTATTAAAAAAATAGATATACATTATTAACACATAGAATAACTTTTTTATTTTCTATTAAAATTTTAAGATTTTTTTTTTAATTTTAAAGCGCTATACGTGCTTTCTGAATTTTTAAGAATTCTGAAATTTAGTCTTATAATTATTAAAGCGCAAGGAATTCAAATATCGCTCATTAAAGTTCGCTCATCAAAGATCGCGAACAGCCGGACAGCCCTGATCAAAAAACAGGTACATATTACTTGATTTTAGAATAACCTTTTTATTTTCTATTAAAATTTTAAGATTTTTTTTAAGATTATAGAACGAACTATGGGCTTTTAGATAAAAAAAGAATTACTAAATTTAGTCCTATGAAGGTTTAAAGGTAACGAATTTAAATGTCGTCTATTAAAAGTTCGCTTATCAAATTTACTCGACAGCTCTAATTAAAAAAAAAATTATGAATTTAATTTATAGGTCTTTACTCGTATATCTATAAAAGATATAAAGATTAATAATCTTATTAAAGTATTAATTATTATAAAATTTAATAATTTTATTAATATAATAAGTTTAGTAAATAAAGATTTAAATTAATAAATTAGAATAGTATATAATTTTAATCTTAAAATAGAGATATTTAAATATTACTAGATAGAAAGAGTGTTAGCGTATCTAATTCCTTCTATATATATCTCTCTTCTATATTCTTTTATATATATTCTATTATTATTTCTTTTATATAATTAGCTATAAATAGTAGTACTTTATTCTCCATCAGCTACATAATAGCCGATACCCCCACCACTGAATCTATATGCTTTCTATCATCACCACTGCTGTGCTACGCTGAGAGTACAAAACTTGACAGAGCGCCAAAACACTCTCTGGTCTATGATGGTCTACGACCACGGCAACCAAACCCTCGTCGACGGCTCCGGGGACGAAGAGAACGAAGCAAACGATCCCGATGAGCCGATTCCTAAACGTCGACGTGTGACCCCGAAACGTGCCCGTCCGCGGGATCAGTTGGAAGTCTTGACCAACCTCGAATCATTGGGAGTGCCCGAGCCTTACCGGAGACCCGTGGAAAAGCACGGCACGGATCCTGCACAATTCCTGGACGACCGAGGCAGCCTGATTCATCAGGTGGCAGAGCCCGACTACGACGAAGCCAACTTGCATTTGGCCGTCCTGCGTTATACGTTGAATGTGCAGTCACGTCAGACGAAGGATCGGGCCCGATGGCTCTTGCATATGCTCCTTTATTTCGACTTGGCCAAGTTGAAGCATCCCGAAGGGACCGGGCGGATCGGACCCCGGATGAAGAAAGAAATTGAGGAGCTGGTGAAGGAGCGCGTCCATGATACAGAGGGGAATCCTCTCCCTTTGGATCAACTCGGCACGTGGAGTACACAGGGCAAGAAGCTGAATGTGTTCTGCACAGAGTTTGGGATAGGAAGCCTGTGTATTCTGGAAGAATACCTGTCAGACAATTTGTGAGTCCGGACGGCAGTGGCTCGTCCCCGTACGTTGCTGACCGAACCCAGCCTGAATAATCGCTTCACACACACAGGCGAATACCACGTGGAAGCTTTCAAAAATCTACGTCAGCGGGCTCTGAGGGAAATGGCGGAAATGTCGAAAATAAACGAACTCGGGGAGCTTATCCGCGCCTACCTGATTGAACCATTCCGGAGAGCCCATCTGAAGCGGCTCTTTGACAAGGGAACCCCCAACCCGGCAACGAACAAAAGCCCCGCGGGAACACCGGAGAGGCGACCTCGGAGCTAGCTCAGCCGCTCTGGAAATGAAGACACCAGTTAATACATTGGCGAGGGTTTAGCGTGGACGGGTTTGCTTAGATCAGGCGACATCACGTACTGTGACTAAGCGCTCTATAGGTGGCCATAAAGCCATATAGCATAGTCTCCCGGATCAACACGGATTGCGATTGCTTAATTTATTGTTAGTGAACAAAGGCGTGCTACTTTCTTTTTGCCCGCGAACATAAAAAGCAGCGCGGCGGGTAGTCTCCCGCGTGAGAGGTCAGAACATGCTTGCCCGATAGAGATACTATCAATATCCAATGTCTAGCTTCGGTAATGCTTTACTGTGTTTCTGCGTTAGTGAGCCCATCGGGATTATGCAAGCCCCGAGACATGGTCTCATATAGAATTAGACATAACCCACAAACAAGGTAACTCAAAGAAGCCAGACTTCTTTGATCATACGACAAAAAAGATCACGAAAAGGAGTCAAACTGCTTTGATCATGATATAAGAGATCTTAGGGTCCTGTTAGGCAATACCTCTCACACATCAACCTCTAAACTCACTTCCCCACGGCCATATCAACCAACATCTCGCTCATCTTCAACCCGTTACATCTACCTCGCACGATTCCGATCGATCTCAATCAGGCACGATGGCACCAAGGGGTCGAGCCAAAAGCCGAAATCCGGGGCGACTAAAGAAAGCCGCGCAGTCGCAGGCGGACAATGTGGCACAGAGCGATTACGGCTCGGCGGGACCAATATAAGGCACTCTAAGCACAAGGCTATGAAAGGTCGCGTTCTTTTACTAACGGGATCTCGTATCATTAGAGAGCGAAACGGGAGCGAAAGCCAGAGCGTAACAACTCCAACTACCACGCCGGGATAGTATCGTGAAGTTAGACCCGAAAGCAATATAGAGGAGGGAGACACCCACGCAAAGGATTATCTGAAATGGTTCGGATCACTGGTGCAGCAGTATCCGGCAATCCGCGTGATCGTGTTCCTGTTGTCGGTGTGGTATTTGGTCGACTGGTTGGAGAAGTACACCGGGTTTTATCTCTTCACCAACTATCAAAACGTCGGCATATGGACACATCAACTATAAGAGCATCTTCTTTGGACTGTGATCTTGGGGTTTGCTGTACTTTGGTATTTCTCAAGCGTCCAATATCTGCTGCTATGCGTCCTGGTTGTGTTCGTGCTACCCAGGATCGTGTATCGTTTGAATAGAAAGTTTGGGATATACTAGATTCGCGTGTCTGTACTCGCGGTGGATATGAGCGCCTACGTGGAGTGGGATCACGGGGCCTTGGTGACAGCAAGTGGGATTAAGTAAGAGAGGTAGATTCTAGAATTCCATGACGTTCACACGCGAAAGCGTCCTCATCAGACCTTGCTCCCGGACGTGACCTCGCTCGGAATCTCCCTAGATATGCCCGTCCCACAGTAGCTGATCGTACGCGGCCGTGTTGTACGTCAAGAGCTCTACACCATCGGAAACTTGAGCGAGGAACTCCGTGATCTTACGATCTTTATCTGCTACGTCCCATGTGACCGTGCTATTGTGGCTGATGATCTTCCACAAGTAATCCTATATTGGCCTTTGCGTAACTGAGATGTAACGTCACGCGCTGCAGGGAGTCCACCACATTCTGCGTCCAGTTATGGATGCCACGGGCGAGCTCCACGTTCTGGCTGATCTCTACCAGATCCTCCGGCTCCGCTAATCCGAACAGTTGGACCGATGTCTTCTTGACCCAGCCCAACTGCGATGCCGCCTCCGATTTGATGAATAGGAAGCGTTGCTCATCCCCAAGGGAGCTTTGACGGATCGCTTCGGTCGTAGAGGCGAGGGTCACGTACTGCTGCAACACCTGGTGAGCCGCTTTTTGGGCCACCCGAATCGATTCGTTCAAGTAACGGAAGTGCTCTTCCAAACGGGTCTTCAGCTGAGACTCTTGGGTTGAAACGCCTACAACGCGAACCCGGAGCATCTGAAATGTCCCAAAGTACTCGACACGTTGGATGAAGCGCAGTGTGTCCGTGGTCTCCTGCTGCTGCCGAAGGGTGAGAGTCGAGATTTGGCCGAGATAGAGTATCAGACGGAGCAGGTCCTCGTCTATGTGTACAGTCTGCCGGAGGAAAAGCTGCAAAGGTTTCCGAGTGAGGGATCCTTCGGGAAGCCGAAACCTCAGTGCCTCACTCCGTCTTTGGCTGATCAGCGCAGGTGCTTGGTAGAGCGAGTCGCTCGCGGCAAGGGCTTGTGACAGATCAGTGTATGTCTGGCCAAGTGCGACGCTCAATCGTTCTCCTGATGAGTAGCGTGGAGCGGCACGAACGGGAGGCAAGCGCTGGTAGAGCTGCTGCGTCGCGCATAGTGCCCAGATATATGCCGACGTGACTCCAGCCCCGGCCTGCAAAACCAGGTCCCAAGACTTCTGGATCCCAACCGACGGCGACTCGCAGCCTGTCATGTAGGCTAAAGTTACAGCAACGGCAATCAGACCGAAGATCGAGCTAGAGCAGGTGATTCAGGCCCAGGACCATATTTTCCCCGCGGGACGAGCACGAGAGGCCTTGCGTGCCGGTCGTCTTGCTATTGTAGTCGTTGCCGAAGGTCGGCGGTCCTCCCGATCCTCTGAGATGTCCGAGTCGATTCCTGTGGCTCCAGTCTACGTAGGCTTGGGTCAGGAAAACTCTCGTCTCGGGAGTGCTGAGGTGAGACTTATATTGCCAGAGATCCCTGGGCCGCTCGGGGAGCCAACACCGCCACGTTTCTTCCCAAGATCGCTCGAAGGAGGCATGTGGAGAGTATCTCGCTCGGCGGCTTGCTTCGGTAACGGTCTCGGTCGTAGAATGGAAGCGACGGAGGGGTCTGACATCTCGCCTTTGCCGGGGCCATGCGCAGTAGACGCAGAGTTCAGTCCGACTGAGCGTCTCCGTGTAGCGGTACGACCTCGTGACACTGAACGGTTGTGATCGGCACGAGATGTTGGATTATCTGCTTTCATGTTAGAAGGGCTCTAGAGCTTTCACAGGTCCGACGCCATATCGTTACCCTTGATGCTCTTGGAGCGAGTACGCATAGTCGCCCCATTATCGTCACCCTTGATGCTCATGGAGCGGGTATGCATAGTCGCCCCGTCTAAGATCCTCTGTCGTGAAGTTGCTTTCCTCTTATCCTTTTTGAGACCTTGCGTGGAGGCACTCGATGCTCTTGGATGGAGCTTTGTTTCTGGAGGCGCGTAAGAGTCAGTAAGATAAAGATACGGAGTCTTTGAAGCCGCATTTCTACCTTCTTCGTCGTTGTTGGAATTCTGTGGCGAGGGAGACATCGTTCTTGCTCGTTGATGGTAATCGAGACCGCCAATTAGATATGATGATTTTAAGGGAGGAGAAAGGACGTGGGCCACCTAAAGAACATATATCTGAGTGAGCGGTCGACATGTTTGCTATCCTTTCTGATGTCTGGCGGTGGGATGCTGCAAGCGGCCATCTCAGCAAGATTCGTCGCTATTTGCGGAATGATTGGGCAGTACGGTGTTCCACAACGGGCGACGCACATTTTTCGACTTCTGCAATTCATGATTTCAGTAATCGCTATAACTATCACTGGCATGTACGTAGCGCAACGATCGCAGGATTCTTCCTTCACCTTACTGTCGCCTTACAGCCCTCCAATCTCCCCTTAGTCGCGGTCGCGACTCCTCCACCACTAAACATGGATCCGGCGAACAGTATTAGAAGTGGCTGAGTTGATCCTGTAGAGCCAAGTTAGTATGCTATAATGGGAGTACGGGGTTATAGAGGATTTGCTCAGCTTCGCAACGGTGGCATGTGGGGCCGACATCGCTACACTGCTCTACGGAACGAAGATAACGCTGTAATAACCTTATACCCAAGATATGCAAGCATTGTAATGGATATATCGACAAATCCAGGGCTGATATCTGCTATTATAGAACACCGTATTCTTCTCTGGCGCCAAGATGGCAATATCGAGTTTTAGACCAAGTCAATCAACATAATAGCTTTATTTCTTAACCATCGAAAGATACCCGAGTTTAGCCAGAAACTTTAAAAACTGTAAAAATGCGCTCTAAGGATATCTTCGACGATCGCGATATATTATTAATTAGAGTTAGCGATCAAAGTAAGTCTATAAAGTCTTTTATTAAATAAAGACTTTAAGCTAGATTATAGAAAGTATTCGATAAACGTCGAGAGATAATAAATTATTTTCTTCGTACTATTATTTCGATTATTATCTTATTATATTTATATAATTTAATAAATATAATCTAGATCTATTATATAGAGTTTAATATATCTTTTCTTTTATAAAATTGTTTTATATAATTTTCTTTATAATATAAAAAGATTTAATATACTTTATATTCTCTATATATCTTAAAAGTATTATTTCTATTTCTATTAATCTCTTATCTAAAATCTCGATTATAAATATTTTTATAATATATAAAATACGTCTAAATAATCTTTAAGTCTTATTAATTATAATTATTTTATAATATCTTTAATAGTATAAAGATAGAGATAAAATTTAATCTTATTTAATAGATATCTTCTTCTTTTAATAACTCTATTATTATATTTTCGAGAAATTTCTAATACTCTTAAATAACTTCTATTAATTTATAGAGCTTAAAAGTATTTACGAGACTTTTATCTAAATATTAATAAAATAAGAATATTTAATTATAATTATAAATTCGCTAGAAAGTATATATAGTTATTAAAGTATTAAATCGATTTATCTCTCTTATATACTTATTATAATAGTAGAAAAGCTTAAAAATCTTAAATTTCTTCTTTTAGATATTCTTTTTATTCTTCTTAAAAGTAGATAAAGTAATATAAGTATTTATATTAGTTTTATTAAGACGTTTTCTTTTTTTAAAGATATAGTTATTAATCTCTCGAATATTATATTTAATAATAAATTCTAAAATAAGATTATTATCTTATTAGACTACTATAAGAATATTATTTTAAACTATTATAATAAAAACTTCGTAAAGAATATTCTTAGTAAATATCTATTTTATCTTTAATATATAATTTTAGGAGATCTCGTCGAGTAGGCTTTATAGTTTTATATACTATAATTCTTTTATCTCTTAGAGCTATAGCCAGCTTCGAGTAAATAAAATAGTTATCTATAAAGAGAATAATATTTTCTAAAAGAGTATTTATAGTTAATTTAAATACTATAATTAATATTTCTCTATATTAAGAAATATTATATATAATTATAGAGATAATTCTTATTATTAATTATAAAGAGCTTATATTTCTTTTTAATTAATTTATCTAAAGCTATAATAAAATAAGATATATACTCTATCTTTTTAATTATATATTTATTAATTATTATATAAAACCTCGAGATTTTAAAAAAAATTAATTCTTTTAAATCTCGCTAGTAGATAAAAGAAAATTATTATATTATATTAATTACTTATATTAATCTATTTTAATAATTATATAATTCTCTTACGTAAGATTTAAATAATATATATATACTTTTAAAGAAGAATATAATAATCTTAAGTTATTTTCTCTATAATTATTAAAATTATAGATATAATTTTATTAGTTTTCTAATAATTATAAATAATAGAAAAGTAAAAGATTTTTATATAGATTATAATAGCGATAAAGATTTTTAGCTTTAATATAGTTATAGAGTATTAATAAAAATCGCGAGAACTTTAAATAGAGATATATAAATTAATATTATCTCGAAGTATTTTCTAGATAATAGTAATTTATATAAGATTAAATATAATATATAAAATAAGAAATAGATTATTTAAAAGATAACTAATAGCTATTTAATACTTAATTATTATTAATTAATATTTAAAAAGTAATAAAATACGCTAGAGAAGATTATTACATTTTTTAAAAAATATTTATCTCTTATTAATTTTCGTAGCTTTTTTTTACTACTTTAAAGCTTAATCTAATTTATTCTTATTAAAAATAAATAGAGTAGTAATTTAAGATATATTAAATTATTAGTAGTAGAGTTATTTAATAATTAATATAAGAAAGCTATTAAATATAAGAGAAGAATCTCAATTAAATTTATTATCTCGGCGTTAACGTTTATCGAATAGATAGAAAAGATAATATAGAAAATATCTATAATAGACTCTTAATAGGATAAAAATTTAGAGTATTAAAAAATATTAAAACTAGTATAGAGATATATTATATAAGTAAAATAAATAGAATAATAAGACTATTAAATTATATATATAGAAAGAAGATATAATATAATAGAAGATATCTTCGTTAAGATACTAGGCTATAGAATTAAATAATATATTAAGAATATCTTTATAATAATACTTTTCTCTCTTAAAGAGCTATAGTCTTTATAGCTAATAGATCGAAGATATACGTCTATTACTTATTCTATTTCTTTAAATATTTATAATCTCTATAGACCTTAACTAGAGAAGATTTACTAAGAGTTCTTTAGAGAATTAAAAGATATAGAATATATCTTATCTACGTATTAATAAGATTCTCTAAACTCTTCTTTAACTTTCTTATTATAGTTTTTTAAAAGAATTACGCGTATATTATAATCTAATTAATCGTTAAAAATTAATTAAAAATAAGAATTTTTAATATACTATATTAGACTATTTTAGTATTTTTCTTCGACGACGACGACGATAGTAATATCGTATTTCGAAGATTTCGCTAGCGTATCGTTAATAGCACTTTATTAAAGTATTAAAGATCTTCGATTTAATAAAGATCTATAAAGAATTAAATAAATAGTAATTAAAAACGTAGTCTAATATTAAATAGCTATTTAATACTTATTTTTATAATTATAAGAAAATTTATAAAATAATAAGATTTAATTAATTAGTTATTTCTAAGTCGAATCGAGTTATAAGCGCTAAAACTTTAAATAATTATTAAATAATTCTAATATAAGTTTCTTTATAGAATATTATTTAGTCGATATCGATTAAGACTATTAACGGCGATAGTAAGATTTATAGATAACGTATTATAATTCGAAAGCCCTTTAGATATATAATAATAAGAGAAGCTTACTTAATAAGTCTAATATAAAACGATAGACCTACGAAATCGATTTTCGAATAAAAAAATAAGGCTATTCTAAAGATATCGAATAATTTTAATTTATCTAAAAATACTATATTCGAGATATTATCGAGTCTATACTAATTTCGACTATATTTATAAAGTTAACGCGTTCTTATAACTATATTATTTATAGATCTAATATATTTATATATTTATATCTATTATCTATATTTCTCTAAATTAGAGTAAGAAATAATAGTATATTTATTATATAATCTACTTATATCTTTAATTCTCGCTTTAATATATTATTTAATAAATATCTTTACTTTTTTATTTTATTTTATTTAAGACTCGAAAATAATAATTTATATCGATTAGATATTTCTTTAATTCTAATAATAATAGTTTAGAATATATTTAAAGCGTATTTTATAGACGATAACTTAACTTATCTTTAATATCTAATATTAGATATTCTTTTATAATTTCGTCGATATATATATATATTTATATATATATTCGATATATTTTATAAACTTTATATAGAACTTAGAGAATAACTTTTTATTTTATTTAATTATTTAATAAGTATAAAGATACGCGTAATAAATAATATCTAATAATATCTTATAGAAGCTAGATAAGTAATTAAGAAGATCGTTAATTAAGAAATAGAGATATTATTATTATCTAAGTATTATATATTTAATAGCTTCTTCTTTTAACTATATTATAATATAAATAATTTTAAAAATCTTTAAAAGATAATAATTATTATTATAACTTAGCTTATTCTATATTCTTAATTTCTAGTTATTAAATAAAATATTAATATTAATAATATTAAAAATAAGTAAATCTTAAAGTCTAATATTAAATAACTATTTAACTATCTATAGCGAGATTAATTAATATTAATATAATCTTAATATTTTAAAATCTCGTAATATTAGTAAAAGTAAGAATAAGAATAAAAGAGTAGAGATACTAGTCGAGTTTTAATCTTATATCTCTTTTTATTATTCTAATATCTTCTATAAAGAAGAAGAAGTTAAAATATTAGACGAATTTTAGCTATTTAATATTTTATAATATTATTAATAAAGGTCTTTAGTAAATAGAAATCGCTATATATATAATATACGAAGTAACGATAAGTTAAAAGATAAATATCTTCTATATAAATCGTTATATATAAGATAAGAGTAATTACGATATATAGATAATTAACGATATAAAGAAAGATATCTTAATATTAATATAGATAAATTTAAGTTAAAATTTATAATATATTAAATATAAATAAAGATAAAGCGAAGAGATCTCTAGAGTTTTAATATTATAAAGATATATATAAGTCGAGAGAGATAATAGATCTCTATATTAAGAATTAAATTTTAATTATAACGTCTAAAATAATATTATTTATTTACGAGATTTTAATATATCTATTTCTTAATTAATTAGATCGTCGTATAGATTTTAAATACTTCGAATATAACTCTATCGAATAATATTACTTCGTCTAGAGAGTTTTTTTTATTATTATAAAGTTATTATAAAGAGGCGAGTAGACGAAGAACGATATCTTATTTTTAATATAGAGAACTCGTTTTTCGATAAATTAAACTATTATTAATAATATAAATTATCTAAGATAGATTCTTTCGAATAATATATAAAAGGTTTTCTATATAATAGAAATATCTAGCGTTTTCTTTATTAAGCTCGATTACTTATTTTAAATAAAAAGTAAAGAACTAGTTAATTTTCTTCGTCGAGAGAAATATAAAGAAGTTTTATTATAATATTAAAACTAGTATAGAGATATATTATATAAATAAAATAAAATTAAAATAATAAGACTATCGAATTATATATATAGAAAGAAAATATAATATAATAAAAGATATCTTTATTAAGATATTAAACTATAGAGCTAAGTAATATATTAAGAATATATTTATAAGAAAAATAAACGTAATAATAACTTTAAAATAATTAATTTAAATTTATATATCTATTATTTAAATATAATTATTATTAAAAATTATATTAATTATATTATTTAATTTAATTAAATAGAATATATTAAAAAGTTTCTTATTAAATATAATATATAGAAATTTAAAAATATATCTACTTTTATAAATATTAAAAGATATTAAATATTTAAAGAAAATTTCTAGATTTTCGAAGTTTTTTATATTAAGTATTAATTAATAATAAAATTATTAATATATATAATACTTAATATAAGATTAGATATTATATTTATAATTTTAATAAGATTTTAATAAGATTTTAATAAGATTTTAATAAGATTTTAATAATATTTTAGTATAATTTTAATTTTAATAAAGTTTATTAAAAAGCGATTAAGCGAATCTTTTATTATTTTAAATAAATTATTAATTATTAATTTATTTTTAAAGAAAATTTAAAAATTTTAAATAATTATAATTATATTAATTAAATTAATAATTAAGATATTTATTACTTTATATTTAAATATATATTTAATATTAATAGCGAGGTTATTAATTAATTATCGAAGTAATAATCTATTATAATACTCTTAATTTATAAAATTAAATATATTAATTAAATATAAATTATTAAAAAAGTAATTTAATTACGCGATTTATTAGATTAACTTACTTTTAATAATAAATAAATATAAATAATTATTATTTTTTATAATAATTAAAATGCTATAATATTAATTAGAAATTTTTAATTTCATATTTATATTAAATATATTAATATTTAATATTATTATATATAGAAATAAATTATCGCTAGAAACGTCGCTTTAGACTATATTCTTATTAATTAATAAATAATTAATAATCTTATTAAGACTCTTAATAAAAATAAGTTTAAAAAATTTTATTAACTTATTAAGCTAAAATATTATTTATAATCTTACTATTATCTAATAATCTTAATATAAGAAAGTCGTTTACTTAAAAGAATTTATTTTATTAATTTTTATATTACGAATAATCGATTTAAGTTACTTATTAAATTACTATATTAAACTTAATACTCTATAAACTCGTTATTTTATATCGAAATAGCTATTTCTTTAACGCTATTATCGCTATTATTATTAAAATTTTTAAAGCTCTTTTAAAGAATTTATATTTATTTATTATTAATATCTTAAATATTATATCTTTAAATTATTATTATTAATTATTATTATTAAAAATTAGTTATCTAAAATAATCTTCGCGGGAATTTTATAATCGATAATATATAGCTAAAAAAAATCTTTTTATTATTTTAATTATTTCTATATATATTTTTTAATCTTACTTTAATCGAGTTTTAATATATACTAAATTATCTAAAAACAATTTTTTTAAAAAATCGCTTTTTAATAAAAAGTGGAATTTAAATTATATTTAAGTAGAGGCTATAATTTAATATAATCGTTTTTAAATTTCGATTTTTTACTTTTATTCGTATAAGCGAGTAGAAATATAGAGAATATAAAGAAAGGAAGTATATTTTTACGCTAGCTATTTAATATTAATTTATCTTAATTATTTAATATTAATTTTACTTTAATTACTCGATATTAACTTACTTTAATTATTTAACTTAAACTTTACTTTAATTATTTAATATTAATCTTACTTTAATAATTAATCTAATAAAAATCGATTAAGTTATTTTATCTTATCTATTTAATTTTAAATCTATTAATATTAAACTTTATATTTATTAAATTTCGCTTATAAGAGAATATATATAAAGAAAAGTATTAAAATTCGAATTATATAACATATATATAAAGAAAAGTATTAAAATTCGAATTATATAACTCTTAGCGATTATATATATAATTACGTAATACGTTTTAATACGTTTATATTAAATCGCTCTTATTAAAACGAATATAAATATAAAATTTATATAGATATATTAAATAAGATAATTAGATATCGAATAATTATATAAATAAAAGATATTAAATAATAGTAAATATCTTTATTAAGATACGCTAGGCCTTAATAGACTATAGAGTTAAATAATATATTAAGAGAAATATAAAGTACGCTTATAATACTATTCTCTCTCTTATAGAATTATACTTTTATAATTAATAAGTAAAAGAGTAATAGAAATAGTATATATATACGCTCGCTTAAAAATTAATAAAATAATAAAGAACTTTTAATATTTAAGATCTTTAATATTTTAATATTTCTTAATAATAATATAAGTAATAAGAGTTTATATCTTAATCTCTAAATTAATAT
This sequence comes from Letharia columbiana, assembly GCF_014066305.1. Taxonomy (NCBI): domain Eukaryota; kingdom Fungi; phylum Ascomycota; class Lecanoromycetes; order Lecanorales; family Parmeliaceae; genus Letharia; species Letharia columbiana. The sequence continues at coordinate 145,163 of NW_023501148.1, read as the reverse complement.
TATTTTTAATTAGAGATATAATAAATATAAAAATCTTAATTTAAAAGAAATTAATAGAGTAATAAACGAGTAATAATTATAAGTATTTTAATAAGTAATAATAATTCTTAAGTTAATATTTTAGTATAAAGAATATTAATAAAATAGTACGAGTTAATTAATTAAGAAATCTCGAATTAAATTAAATTATAAACGCTAAACTTTAATTTAATATTAAATTATATTAAAATAAGTCTCTTTATAATAAGTTATTTAGTCGATATTAATTATACTTAATAATAACGATAATAAGATTCGCGTATAACTTAATATAGTTTTAGAATATATTAGAAGTTATATTAATAAGAAGAGTTAACTTAATAAATTTAATATAAGATCGTTATAAAGTAATATAGATTTAAAATTTATTTTATAAATATAAGAAAATAAACTCGTTATAAAATATCGAATAGTTTTAATTCGTTTAAGAATACGATATCTAAGCCATTTAACGCTAGTAAGCTACTTATAAGTATTATTTATAAATATTATTAATTATATCTTAATAATCTTTAAACTCGCTATTATTCGAAGTATATTATTTAAGATTCTTATTAAAATTATCTATTTAAGAGAATCGTTAATAAATTTAAAGACGAGAATCTTCTTTACTAATTATTTAATTCGGCTTTCGATAGTAATATACTTCGATAAAGACTTAATTTATATAAATAGAGAATTTATCGATATAAGAGTTAAGAGATTAAAATAAAAGATATTATAGATCTTTATATTTACTAAAAGCTTTAAGAAATATAAGATTTCTACGAGATCTATTATCTTAAATAAACTATATCTCTTATTATCTAGCTTTTAAAATAATCGATTTAATATAATATTCTTATTACTAAGAAAAATTATATTATTTACTTTAAAAGTAATTATATAGTCTAATAAGTAATATAAGCGAGTCTATTAATTCGCTCTAAATACTTTTACTCTTATACTTATTCTTTTAAATATATTAATATTTAAAAACTATAACTTATATCTTATAATATCTTTTATATATATCTATTACTTCTTATATAAATAAATATTATATTAATAACTTTATTAACTTTAATTAAATATTATTAAGAAAATAATTCTAAGTAAAATTATATATATAAATAATATATATATAATATAATAATTAATAAATTATATAGATCTATAGTAGAAGAAGTCTTTATAGTATTATAGTATTAAGATATTAAGTCTAATCGAGACGTCTAGTAAAGAAATTCGTAATAAATATAATCTATAATTTTATATTTATTTAAATTTCTATAAATAGTAGCTATATCAACTAATATTCTTTATTTTCTACTATTTTCTACTATTTATTAATTTCTTTATTTATATTTTATTTATTTATTAATAAGAAGCTTTAAATAAGTATAAAGTAAATAGTATTTTTTATATTTAATAATTTAATAATTTCTAGATAATAAATATTCTAAGTATTTATTAATTTTAATTATAAAGATTATATAATAGTATCGCGAGAGAATAAATATTCTATTATTTTTAATAGTATTATACGATTTATTATTCTTTTAAATACTTTAAATATAATATTAATAATATATATAACTTTATTTAAAAAAATACTTTAACTTATTTATAAATATATTTAATTTTATTATTATTCTATAATCGCGATCTATATTAATAAAATATAAATATTTATAAATATTTAAGAGTATTAAAAGCTTTTAAATTTATTTTCTTAAGATTTATTTCTCTTTACTTCTTTAAATAAATTTAAATTTCTAACTTTTTAAATTTTTTAATAATTAAAAGAATTTTAAGTAATATAATAATCTCTTTATTAATCTTCTCTTATTTTTTAACTTTATTATTTTCTTTATATATATCTTTATAAAAGATTTTAATAATCTATATAATATAAACTATTAAATTTTAATAGATTAAATCTTTTTAATAATAATTTAATATAATTTAAAAAGATAAATATTTTTTAAATATTTATTAGAGTATTAATATATATAATTATATCGAAGATCTTTATTATTAGAAGATAAGGTGACTATGTTATAATTTGATGTGTGGTGTAAAAGATTGTTGATTATTCTATGTGTCTGCAGGGCAGATATGTGTGGTGCCAAGCCCACGCTAGGTAGCCCTAGCCCTAGGCCGAGGCAAGGCCTTGGCGTACCGTGACAACATGCCCACAAAGAATGAAAAAAGACACGTCCTCGTGGCATTCCTGGATAGCTACATCAAGCATGCGCCGTCCCTATGTTCATACTTGTACACCTATCCTTGGCCTATAGCCTCCATATCCTTCGCGAATCGAATGTAGCCGAGCGGAGAGGCGAGTTGAGAGGCGAGAAGCGAGGTAGAAAGTGGAGTACTGCTGAGGCGAGGGGTAGGTTCTCCGCATTCATGCATAGTGGCCTGGTGTGGAATTATGGAGAGTGTGCCCGCTTGAATAGGACTGCTGCTGTCCGTGCTCTTGTTCTTCTCCATAGTCTTCTCCGTAGATTTCTCCACATTTGCCTGTTGCAATGGCCTATGCTCTTGTTCCTGCTTCGGTGGCTGTGCCGGCTTTGGCGGAATGGCTGCTTGCTTTTGCTGTGGCTGCAGTGGTCCAAATCGCTTGTCAAGTGCCTTGTCGAGCACGTCTTCTATGAGCTTGGTAATGGAGCGGACTTGCTCTGCTGAGAAGCCGGGAATAGGGCTGCTGTTGAGAGGCATAGCGACTGGCCTATCAAAAGGATCGCTTAGTGGACGGTGGGGTCGTGTAGCGACTCGTGGGACTGTGAGTACTGGTGTAGGAGCGTACTTGGTGTTGAGGTAGGTGGGGTCCTAGGGGAGAAGTAGGCAACTGGTGTGGGAGCAAAATAACTTAATAGACGCCTGTTGAATGATCTTTAGGTGTTGTTATCATATTGTTAGGAGACAATATAACTATGTTATAATTTGATGTGTGGTGTAAAAGACTATTAATTATTCTATATATCTATAGAGTAGATATATATAATATTAAGCTTACGCTAGATAGCTCTAGTTCTAGAATCGAGATAAGATCTTAGCGTATCGTAATATTTATAATTACTTTAATTATAATAACTTTATAATTAAAAACTTTTTTAATAATTTAAAAATAAGTAAAATAAAATTATTTAATTAAGTATAAGAGTAAAAGTACTTAAAGCGAATTAATAAACTTACTTACGTCGCTTATTAGATTATAAGCTATATAGCTAAAGCGAGTATCTAATATATTTAATAAAGTCTTAAATATTTATAAGTTCTCTTTCTTCTTTTTTTTTTTAGTTATTAGTTTATTTAGTAACTAATCTATCTATTCTATTAACTATATATTTAAATCTTATAATTATATAGCTACTACGTAGTTTTATTAAAAGAGATCTTATTATCTTATAGTTTTAATAACTTTATTTATATAAAGTTATCTAGTTTAGCTATAATAAGTAACTCGCGAGTTAATTTTATTAATTTACGAAGTAGAAATATTTTATTATAATTTATTAATAATATTTTTAACTTAGTAGACGACTCTTATTAGAATACGTCTATTATATAATTAAGCGATTATAATATTAATCTTAATATTAATAGAAATTCTAATAATACTATTAACGGAAATAATAATCGCTAAAGCGTTATATCTAATAATTCTTTATTTATAAATAAAGATTTTTATTTTATAGACTTAATTTAAGTTTAATATTATTAACTTCTAGAGTTTAATATTAAGAAGTAATTAGTTATTAAAAAATTTAAATTAATCGAAATATAGAATATATAAAAATATCGCTATAAATATAGCGATAATTATTATTATAATTTAAGTTATAAAAAGATAAGTATTATTAAAATATTTAATATATAGTATTTTAATAACTATAACTCGATAATTATATTTCTTTAAGACTATAATAATTTTATCGCTTTAATATCTTATATTAATTTTTATATAAACGAAGAAAAGACTCGCTAGTCTTTTATTCTCTTAGTAAATATTAAAAAATAGATCTAGAGAAATATTAGAGATACGATATTATACGATATCGAGGAATTTATCTAAAAGAAATATAAGAAATAGTATTTAAATTAAGTTTATAATTTAATTATTAAGTTTTATAATATAAGTTACTAATTAATTAAAGTAATAATAAGAGATATATAGTCGATAGCTAGCTTTAATAATTATTTTACTATATTCTAATTATAATAAGATTGCTATATAATTAATTTAAAATATATAAAAGATCTATAAGATAAAATAATAGAGAAAATTTCTTTAAAAGCTATAAAGAAGATTATTTAATCTATTATCTATATTATATTAATATTAAAATATTAAAATATAAAGTAAAGATTATAAAAAATAAAAGAGCTCTCTATTTTAAGTAAAATTAACTTTAGTAATAAAATAAGTAATTAGAAAAATGGTAATTAATAGTATGCTACGTCTAAGAGATAATATATAAAGAATTAATAAGATTAAAAGAAGAGTTTATTCTTCTTAGCGTTATAAGATTAAAAGCCTAAGCGAATTAAATTTAAAGATAATAACTCTTATATTAAGCTTAAGATATCTCTTATTAAGATATAATACTATAATTATAAATAGCTAGAATATTATAAGAATTTTTCTAAGTATTTAAATTATATTATAGATAATAAAGTATATAATTATAGATTAGATAAGAGAAAAGATAAAGTTTAATACTTATTATTATAGTATTAAATACGCTATTAATTAAACGATAATCTCGCTCTCTATTATTAAAAGATAAAATTATTATATTAAATAAAAAGTATAAGATAACTATCTTAATAGATATCGATAGCGAGAAAATCTTTATATTATAATCTTTTATTAAAAAGATATAAATTTCTAAATCTAAATACGCGTTAATAATAATATATACTATTAATAATTATTAAATATTCTTATATAAAAATTATAATTTAATTTTTAATCTCGCGAATAGTCGAGAAAAAAAGTAAGAGTAAATCTTAAAGATATATATTATAAATATATAAGAATATAATTTTATTCTTAATTTCTCTTAAATCTATAATATCGATCTAAATATTTATTAACGCGAGTAGTTTTAAATCTATCGCGATTTTTTTATAAATAATAAAATATAAATAGATATTATAATAATAAATATAAAGTAATTTACGTTATTAATTAATATAGTAATTATATATAATTTAAAATAAGTATTTATTATTTTTTTATATTAGATTCTATTTAAAAATAATAAAAATAATTATAATAAAGTTATATAATATAATATTACGTAGCTAGATAACTTTAATATATTTAAATAACTTAAAGATCTATTAAAAGTCTTTTTAGAAGAGTTATTTAATAGTCTTAATATATATAATTAAATCGAGTATTTAATCGACTTACTATCTAAAAAGCTATCTAAAAATAATTCGATTTATAATATATTATATAATAAACTCGTAGCGATTAAAAATTATCTAGATATTACGCTTAAAAAAAAGTAAATTTAATTCTTAATTAGTTAGATTAGCTCGCTAGTATTATTTATTAAAAAATTAAATAACTCGCTATAATTATATATTAATTATCGAGAGTTTAATAAGATAACTATTAAGAATAATTACTTATTATTATTATTTTTAAAGACTTTAAAAAGATTTATATATACGAAGTATTTTATTAAAATTAATATTTATAATATATATTATAGAATATAAGTATAAAAGAAAGATAAGTAAAAAATTATTTTTTAAACTTGCTATAACTAATTTAAATATTAAATAATATCTTTTAGCCTTATAAATATCTCTATAATCTTTTAAACTTATATAAATAAAGTATTTAAGTTATATATCGATATCTTTTATATAATATACTTAGATAATATATTAATCTATTTCGAAATAAAAGAATTATATTAAAAGTATATATATAAAATACTACGCGTATTATTAAAGTATCGACTTTATATAAAGCTATCGAAATATACTTTTAATTATAATAAGATTATTTTTTTAATATTCTTAATAGATTAGCGTAGTATTTAAATAAAGTTATCGCGTATTAAGATTATTATTAAATAATTAAAATTAAAATCTACTAAGAATATCTTAATCTTTCTAAGATTTATAGACTTTTATTAATAATTTATATAAGGCTTTTTATAGATAGCTATATTTTTAATAAATTTAATTTAAGAAGCGAAGAAAAGCGAGATTAGATTACTCTTCGTATTTAATAAAAAAGTATATAAGACTTTTAAAATACTTAAGCGAGTATTTATTATTATATTTATACTAAAATATTATAATTAGAAAGTATCGCTTATTATAGAGATTAATACTTTTAATATAGATATAGATAGTATATTTAATTAACTAAGCGAAAATAAATAATAATATCTTATTACTTTTTCTAGCTATAAATTTAAAGATATTAAGCCTCGCTAGAATATATATAATAAGAAGCTCTATATAATTATACTAAGCTTTAAGAATTAGAGATATTACTTATAAGATAATAAATATCTTATTTATATAATCTTAAATTATAATAATTTATATTATTTTATAATAATAAAAGAGCTTAATACGAAGTAGATTCGCTAGATTAAGAAATTAGCTATATTTAACTTTATAATTAAATATTATAAGAGAAAACTTAATTCTATAAATATATTATTAAAAAGATTTAATATTATTAAATCGAATAATAGCGAGAATAATAATAATAATTTTCTTTTTATCTTATAAAATAAGCTTCGTAATTAGAAATATTAATTTAATTTATAAAAATATAATAGTATATTTATTATAGTTAAACTTATAGCGTTAATAAAGTAATTAAATAATATTATCGTTATAGATATCTAAGTTATTAATTTAAATAAGAGAATATTTAATAGATAAATATATATTCTAGATATTACGATATTATCTTAACTTTTAATTTATTAGATTTTAAAATCGAAGAGATTTTATTTAAAGCTATAGAAATTAATAGTAATATAGCTATTTAAATTATAATATAAGAATACTTTTATTATAAATAAGAAGTAATATTAAAAATACGTTACTAAATAGAATAAGCTTTCGAAATAGAGAGTTAGTAAGAATAAACTACTATATTATAGCCTCGTAATTTATATTTCTAATAATCTTACTATAAAGAAAGAGATTTTTTATATAAATTATAATAATTTTAATATTAAGTACTTCGCTTATAAGTATATTAAGAAAGATATTAGATTTAAATATTATTAAATAAATATAATAAGCGATATAGTAGAGTATATTTATACTTACTTCGATTATTAAAGAGTATAAATTTATTATTATAAGTTATATAGCGAGTTAACGTTAATCCTCTTAAATAATATAAATCTATTTTATATTATAATATTAAATTTTATTATAAATCTATTATCTATAAGAAATTTATATATTAATAAAATTTATAATACTATCTTAATCTTAATAAATAAGTTAATTAAATATATAATATAAATAACTATTAAAGATTTAAATATTAATAATCTTATTAATATCTTATAGCGAAGATTTATACTATTATATAATATAATATATAATTTAATTTTAAATTAAGACTCTCTATTTATAAGTAAACTCTAGATAATACTATATTAATATTTAAGTATAAAGTATAAATTAAATATTATATTCTATTCTTAGATTAATAATTAGATTAAGAGATAAAATTAGATATTAAAATATTATTTATAAATATATTATAATTATAAATAGAATAACTAGCTTAAAATCTTATTAATAATTATATTTATATATAATAATAGCGTATATATAAATATTAATAAGATCTCGTAAGATTTATTAATAAAATATATAATAGATTTAAGAAATATTTTTAAGAATAGAATTTTAAGAGGAAAAGTATTACTTATTATAGAGTAAGTAGAATAATTATAAAAGATAAGATTATATTTAAAAGAATTATAGAAGTAAGCGTTAAAGTAATAAGTAAAGTATTATAATAATAATTATAGAGTTATAATCTTTAAAAAAAAAGATAAAATACTATTATAAAGCTTAAATATATATATCTTATAATTAAAGAAAAAACTTAATTATAAATAACTTAGATCTTTTAAAGTATTAAAAAAAATAGATATATAGATTTATAAGCTAAATCTTTCTACTAGATATAAAAGAATTTATTCTATATTTTATATATTACTATTAAAGCTATAATACTTATATAATAATAATTTAAAGTTATAAATAGTTTTAATTAATAAAGAAGAAGAGTAAAAGATTAATAAGATATTAGATAAAAGAGTTTATAAGAGTAAGACTAAGTATCTTATTAATTAAAAAAACTCTCTATCTTATAAAACTTCGTAGAAATTAATAAAGTATCTCGAAAATATTAAAAATATAATTAAGGATTTTAAGTAAGTAAAGAAGTTATATAAATTAGTATTTAAGATAAAGTTAAAGATATAATCGTTAATAAGAGTTAAGAAGTAAGAAAGATTATAAAAATAATAATAATAGAGAAATCTTAAAGGGCGAATAAATTATAATTAAAAGACCTAACGAAAATAGCTAAAATATTTATAGATCGATTCTAAAGCGTTGAGATATTATATATAATAAGAAAAATAGCTATTAAAGTTATATATAAAACTATTACTACTTAGTATTAGTCTATTTATTATCTTATATTAAAAAGTAACTATTTATTTAAAAGATTTATTAGATAATAAGAAGACTTAATATAAAAGATAGCGAGGATATTAATCTAGTAAATAAAAACTAGATCTACGATATATATATAACTCTCGCGAAAGTATTATCTATATTTATATTAATATAAGCTAATAGAAGATATAATATAAATCGTATAAGAGTTATATATAAGAGTATATATATAATAATAATAAAAGAGAATTAATATACGTTAATATAATCTCTTAGTTATTTAATATCTCTTTTATTTATAAATGGCGATTAAAATAGCGATAAGAGAGGTTAATAGCCTTCTTAGTTAAGTATATCTTTAAAATAAATATAAATATTTATTAGTAACAGCGAAGAGTATAGAAATTATAACGATTATAAGTACTTAATAACTTATAGAACTATAAGAGCGAAGATTTAATATTACTATTAATATATTAATATACTTTTTATACTATCTATAAAGTATCGTAAAGTATTCTTCGAGATACTTATTATATATAAAGTTATATAAGTAATTATAATCTCATTTAACTATTATCTTAATCGATATATATATTATATTATTACGATAATACGTAACTCGCTATTATAATATTACGATAGAAATAAATAAAGATAAGATAGTAGATATAAAGAAGAATTAAATACTTACTTATAATAGTATCGATATTAATATTATTACTAAGAAGAATAAAAGTTAGATTAAAAATAAGTCTTTTATATTTATTAACGCGACTTTTAACGATTATTATAATAGAATTATTATAATTATAAAGTAATAATATAATAATAGCGTATAATAATAATAATAATAATATATCGTAATAGAATAGTACTACGCCTATATTCTATTAATTAAAATAATAATATATATAGCGATATTATCGCGATTTAGTATATAAATATAATAATATATTTAAGAAGATCTTAGAGTATATAGTATAAATACGCTATTATAGTATATGTTAGTTTAAATTATATTTAAATTAATAATAAATAGCGTAGATAATATTAATAAGTTTATATATATTTAATTATAAGACGTAATAATAATAAGATTTAGAGATTAAATCTTCTAAGAGAGAATATAGTTATAAGAATAAAAGTACTTAAAGCGAATTAATAGACTCGCTTATATTACTTATTAGATTATAAGCTATATAGCTAAAGCGAGTATTTAATATATTTAATAAAGTCTTAAATATTTATAAATTCTCTTTTCTCTTCTTTTTTCTTTAATTATTAGTTTATCTAGTAACTAATTTATTTATTCTATTAACTATATATCTAAATCTTATAATTATATAGCTACTACGTAGTTTTATTAAAAGAGATCTTACTATCTTATATTAAGATATTTTTATATAAAATAAATAAAATAAAATAAAATTATATTTAAGTTTAAATAATAATTAAGATTAAGTATAAAATATAAAGCTTTATATTTAAGACTATTTTAATAGATACTAAAAGATCTAAAAGATCTTTAAATAGAATATATTTCTCTTTTTATTTAAGATTATTATTATTAAAAAGCTTTATAATTTTTTTTAAAATCTTATTATTTTAAAGATAAACTATTTTAAATATAATAAAGTATAGATATAAAGTATTATAAATATAAAATTAAATTAAATTAAGATATATTATTAATTTTATAATAGCTAAAAGTTTACTTCTAATCTCTATCTTTTAGATAAAGATCTTTTATTTATTATATAATAAATTCTTAATAAATTCTTAATAAATTCTTAATAAATTCTTAATAAATTCTTAATATCTTATTATTTTTTAATAATATATCTTATTTTAAATAATATTATATAAAGGATTATTTCTCTTAATATTAAAATATAAGTATATTTTTTATTTTTTATTAACGTTATATTAAAAAAGTCTTTATTATTTATTTAATATAATATATTATTTATTATAATATATTATTTATTATAATATATTATTTATTATAATATATTATTTATTATAATATATTATTAGAATAAACTATATTAAATATAAATATATATTTAATATATTTAAAAATAATAATTATTAAATCGCGATTTATCTATTTAATTAATTTATTAGAAATTTTAAATTACTATCTAAATATTAGCTTTATAAGAATTTAATATAAATATAAATATATTAATAACTTTATATTATTCTTTATAAGAAAGTTTTAAGATTTAAATTATATAACTCTTAGCGATTATCTAATATAGTTATATAATATATCTTAACGTATTTATATTAAATTATACTCTTTTTTATAATAACTTTATAATTAATATAATTAAATATTTTATCTTATATTTCTATAGATTCTAAATTAAGCTTTATTTAATAATAATTATATTATTATTATTATTTATCTCTATAATTATAATTATTTTTTAACTTTTAATATTTATATAATAATATTTAAAATTTATAATATAAAGATTAAAATAGCTATAAAGATATTTTTTTAATCTTTTTAATAAGAATAATTTTTTTTAAATAAATATAGATTTAAATAAATATAATTTATTAATAAAATAAAAGATTAAGAATTACTTTTATCTTTATTCTAAATAAATTAAAAATTATTATATTTAATTAATATTTTAAATTTATTAAATATATAATTATATAATTATATCGCTATATATTTATATTATATTATTAAAATCCTTTAAATTTTATATTAACTTTCGCTAAATTAAAATTCTTTTTTCTATTAAAAATAAAGCTATTTTATTTTTATTTTATTTTATAATAATATATTAATTATTAAATTAATAGCTATTAATTAAAAGTAATAAAATATTAATATTAATATTTTAATTATAATCTAGAGAGTTAATATTATTATCTTTTAATATATTTATAAATTTATTAAAATTAAAATATTAAGAATATTTTATTAATATTAATTTTTAAATTTTTTAATTTTTTTAAAAAAAGACTTAAAGTCTTATTATTAAATTTTTATTTATAGATTTTTATATTTAATAATTATAATTATAAAAATGAAATAATATTTAAAACTTTATAATAATAATTAATAATATAAATTTTTAATTTTTAATTTTTATATAAATTATTTAAAAAGACTCTTAATTCTTCTTTAAAAAGAAGAGTTATATATTTATAAATTATCTTTATTATTAAATATCTTTTATAATTATATTATTTATATCTTTTATATATTTATATATAAATACTTTCTATTTTTATATAAGAATTTAAAATTTAAAGTTTAAAAATTATAATTAATTAATATTAATAAGATTTTTAAAAACTTTAATAATAATTAAAATATCTATTTTTTTATTTTTTTTATTAATTTTAAATTAAAAACTAAAAAAGATATATTTAATTTTTTAAGCGATATTGAAATATTTAATATTTATATTTAAATAGTTATTTTATTTATTTTAGAATTATATTTAAAAGAATTAAATTCTTTTTTAAATTTATTATCTTCTTTAAAATAATAATTAAATTATTATTATTAATAGCGTTATTATTCTTTTTATTAATTATTTATATATTTTTATTTAAATTATTTTTTAATAATAATTAATTTAAATAATTAATTATAATATTTTATAGTTAATATTTTTAATTAATTTTAATTTAATAAAAGTAGTTTTTTCTTAATCTTTATTATTATTTTAAAATCTAATAATAAAATATATTAAATAAAAATAAAATATTAAAAAATAATTAATATTTTAAAATCTTTTATTCTTTATTAAATTTATTAAATTTAAAAATTATAAAATTACTTTTTATTATATTAAATATAATAATCGCTAATTTATTAAATCTAATTATAATTTTTTTTTAAATAATATTAAATATTATTATTAAATATTATATATTTAAAAGCTTTATATTTTAAATAGAATTAATTTATTAACTATTTAATATTACTTTTTTTTTAAAAAAGATATTTATTAATATAAAAAGTATTTTTATAAAATTATTATTAGAATCGCTAATTTATATAAATTATATATATTATTAAAACTTTTTTCAATTTAACTTTTTTTTATAAAGTTTAAAAATCTTTTTAATATTTATATAATAATTTAGATTTAAATTTATAAATTATATAATAATAAAATTATGAAATTTTAATAAAATTAATTATATTACGATAAATAAAGAAATTTATTTATTATTATTTAAGAAAAATAATATTATTATATACGCTATTTATAATAATAGCGATAAGAGTAAAAATAAATAATTTATTAGATATTATAAAACCGGCGATTTAGAAATTAATTACGAAATTTATTTTTTATATAAAATTATTAAATATAAATTTTAATATTCTCTTATTAAATATTAAATTAAATTTTTTTATTTAAAATTTAAAAAGTTTATATTAAATTAAAAAAAGAGAGAAAAAGTTTAAATTTTTATAATTAATTTTAATATTATAAAAAAAATTTAATACTAAATATAAATATATTTAAAAAAAAATTAAAGAAAAATAAGAATTTTAATATTAATTATATATTTTTAAAAGAATTAATTATATAAATTTTAGTTTTAATATCTTTAATACTTTTAATATAATTATTAATAATATAATTATTAATTTATTAATTTATTTATTATTTATTATTTATTATTATTTATTAATTTTATTTATTTATATCTTTATATAATAATAAACTTTAATTACTTTTACTATTTCTTTATTAATTTATTTAAATTTATAATTTATAAAAAGATTTATTTTTAATTTATTTACGATAGTAGAAATAATTAAATTTAACTCTTTAATTATAATATAATTAAATTAAATTATATTATTTAAAATAAATATATAAATATTATTTTATTTAAAATATATATATAAATATTATTTTATTTAATATTTTATATATATTTAATATAAATATTACTTTTCTTTTTATTAATAAACTTTTAAATATTATAATTATAATTATTTTTTATAAAATTAATAATACTTTAATTTAAGATAATTTTAAATTTATAAATATTTATAATTAATTTTTTTTTAATCTCTAAAATATTTTAAATAATATTTTAATAATATATTATATTTTTTTAAATCTAATTTATTAATTCTAATATATTTATATAAGTTATTTAAATTAATAAAATTTAAATAGATTTTTTATAATAATAATAAATATAGATTTTATTAAGAATATTATAAATAAATATATTTATAAATATTATATTATAAAATATTAGAAGACTATTTTTTATATTAATTTTATTATATTTAATATATAATTAAGCGAATTTATTTATAATAATTTTATAAAGTTTTTATTTCTTATATATTTTAATAATTATAAATAATTTATAATATTTAAAAATAATTTTATCTTCTATTTTAAAGTTTATTATATTTATTATATTTATTATAAAAGTAAAATATATATTCTATTTTTATAATTTAAAATTTATCTTAAATTATAAAATTAAAAAAAAATTATATTTATCTTAATAATAAATATAAATATATTTTTAAAAAAAATTAATTATTTAACTCTATTAAGTATTAAATAAGTATTTATTATTTTAAATATTTTTTTAAAAAAATATTATTATTAAATATTTTAGATAAACTTTATTATATAAGATTAACTCTATTATATAAAATAAACTCTATTATATAAGATATATTATATTTATAAATCTATTTAATTTAAAATTATTATTATTATTAATTATTTAATAATATAATTATCTAATAATAAAACTATTATAATTTCTTTTAAAATCTTTTATTATTAAAAATTTATTCTTTTTTATTCATATATAATTAATTCTATTATTTATATAATAAAAAAAATATAAATTAAAATAAAAAGTATATATTATTAAAGTATAAGATAAGATATATTTTTTAATTATATAATCTTATTAAAGGGATAATTATTTAAATTAATAATATATATTTTATATATATATAAATCTAATTATAAACTTAAAAGAAGAAATTAAAAATTTTTAATTTTTAAATAAATAATAATATTTAATAATATTAATATACGCTATAAAGAAGATATTAAATAAATAATATAATATTTATATTATAAAAGATATTAAATTTATAAAAATATTAAAAAAATATTATATTTATAATTAAAATAGCTATTAAATTTATAATAATTTCGAAATTTATAATATTTATAAAATTAAATATAAAATCTCTTTATTTAATTAATAAACTAGCGTCTTCGCGAAGATTTATTTAAAAATCTTTAATATAATATATTTAATTAACTATATAATTATTTAATTTAAATATTTTTAATATAAATTATTTAAATAGCATAAGCACATGCCATGAATACAGCTTCACATGATCGATTGCCAAATCCAGCTGATTTCTTCTCAGTTAATTGGAAAGCTTGCTTTCTCAATACTCAAGAGTTGAAATCTTAAATGGCTTCTACGCTAAGAGGCTAGTGATCAAGAAAGTATAAGATAAGATATATTTTTTAATTATATAATCTTATTAAAGGGATAATTATTTAAATTAATAATATATATTTTATATATATATAAATCTAATTATAAACTTAAAAGAAGAAATTTTTAATTTTTAATTTTTAAATAAATAATAATATTTAATAATATTAATATACGCTATAAAGAAGATATTAAATTAATAATATAATATTTATATTATAAAAGATATTAAATTTATAAAAATATTAAAAAAATATTATATTTATAATTAAAATAGCTATTAAATTTATAATAATTTCGAAATTTATAATATTTATAAAATTAAATATAAAATCTCTTTATTTAATTAATAAACTAGCGTCTTCGCGAAGATTTATTTAAAAATCTTTAATATAATATATTTAATTAACTATATAATTATTTAATTTAAATATTTTTAATATAAATTATTTAAATTATTTAATTAAATATTATATTTATATTAATAATAATAATTTATATTAATAATAATAATTTATATTAAATTATATTAAAATTCGAATTATATAATTTTTAATAATTATATAATATAATTATATAATATATTTTAATTTAAAATTAAAATTAAATTATTTTTTTCTTTATAATAATTCTATAATTAATAATTAAATATCTTATTTTATATTTTTATAGATTATAAATTTAAACTTTACTTAATAATTATTATATTATAATTATTATTTATTTCTATAATTATAACTATCTTTAAATTTTTAATATTTATTTAATAATATTTAAATTTTATTATATAAAGACTATAATAACTATAAATATAATTATAAATTTTAATAATATAAAGAATTAAAAGTTATTCTTCTCTTTACTTTAAGTAAATTAAAATATATTATATTTAATCGAAATATTAAATTTTTTAAATTTTTTAAATATATAATTATATCGTTATATAATTAAATTAAATTATTAAAACTTTTTAAATTTTATTAAATCTTACTAAATTAGAATATTTAATTTTATTAAAAATAAGATTATTTTATATTAATATCGACTTTAAAATTATATATTAATTATTAATTAAAAATAATTATAATTATTAATATTTTAAAGCTAATATTATTATCTTTTATTATTCTTATAAATCTATTAAACTTAAACTTAAATTAATAAGAATATATTATTAATATTAACTTCTAAATTTTAATATTTAAAATATTATTTAAAATATTATTTTATCTTTTATTTTATATTAATTAAACTTATTAAAAAATAATATTAAATTATTAATATTATAAGATATATTTAAATCTTAAAAATAATTATATTATTATTTTATAAATTTAATAAAATAAAATAGAATTTAAATAGAATTTTTATTATATCTATCGAAATTCTCTTTAAAAGTATCTTAATAAAATTTATCTTATTTTATTATCTCTTATTAAGAATAAAAGATTTTATTTTTTATTTTAAGATTTAATAATATAGCTTTATTATAAAGATCTTTAATAAAAAATTAAATTTATTTATAATATTTTAAAAGTTTATTTTATATTATTTTTAGATATTTAAATATTATAATTTTTTATAATATATAAGTAAAGGCCTATGAATTAAATTTATAAAGTTGAATTTTTCTAAGTTAAATCGAATTTTAGCTCTAGCTCTAAGTTAAATCGAACTCTAATCGCTTACTATACGTTTTTAATCTACTTTTATTACTATAAAATTAATTTAATCTATATAGTATATAGATATATATGTACGAAGAGAGGCGCGCTAAGGCCTAATTAGAAAGGTATATCGAGTGTAGAGAATTAATCCGTAATAATTACCTATAAAAAATAGAGAAAGGCTATATTCTCATGGTATAAAGTATCGAAATATTGAAAAGAAATGAAGATAACGTGCTAGTTAGTGATGTGAATCCTATAATATCTCCTGCCGCAGTGAAATCTTTCGAATAATAAAATAGCTGTAGACATCGGACGGTTTCAATTCGTCCAAATATGCATCGTTCCGGAGTGATGATTTGATATGAAACCGTGGAGAGCATATGACGTGGGATCTTGGAGAGCTGAGCCGTGTTCTTGACGATAATGGCCTTATTGCTATTTAATTTCTCCGCAGTATTCTCTATAGTGTTCTCCGCAGTATTCTCCGCATTTACCTATTGTAGTTCCTCCTCTTACTCCTTAATATAGTGGGAATGACAGGCTAAGTTACAGTGGTGTTCTCCGCTTACTAAGTGATAATTTAATATAGAACCGTAGAGAGTATATAACGTGGGATCTTAGAGAGCTAAGCCGTATTCTTGACGATAATAGCCTTATTATCACTTGATTTCTCCGTAGTATTCTCCGCAGTATTCTCCGCAGTGTTCTTCGTAGTGTTCTCCGCATTTGCCTATTATAGTTTCTCCTCTTACGATATTTCTTCTATAGAGACTTAATTAGCTATAATCGTCGTAGTAGATTCTTCTCTTATAACGTTATTATAGTAATATATTATATTAATATAGTAGAAATAATAGATTAAGTTATAGTAATATTCTTCGCTTACTAAGTAATAATTTGATATGAAACTATAAAGAGTATATGACGTGGGATCTTAAAGAGCTAAGCCGTATTCTTAACGATGATAGCCTTATTGCCGCTTAGTTTCTCCGTAGTGTTCTCCGCATTTGCCTATTCTAGTTTCTTCTCTTACTTCTTCTCTTATAGAGTATTAGACTAAATAACTAGCTAAGTAACTAATTAAGTAAATAACTAAGTAACTAGTTAACGATCTAACTAAGTAAATTACTAAGCTAATAGAGTAGATAGTATTAACTAAGCGACTAAGAAATATAATTAAAATAAAGTAATAAAGAATAAATTAAGAAGAAAGACGCGTTTTAAAAGATAATATCGCTGGGTTAGAAGGTATTATCGCTAGCTTAAGAGGAGTATATAGAAGAGAACGATAGCTGTAAATCCGTTCGGGCTCTTTTTAAGAGTCTTTTAACGCGTTTATAAGCAGTAGTAAATAGCTATTAAGCTCGCTTACGGCCTCGATTATTAGTAGTAGCGAATTTATCGAGAGATAGTCTAAGGACGTTAGTAAGGGGTTTAAAAGATAAGCGTATAGAGGAGAACAATAATTGTAAATTCGTTCGAACTCTTTTTAAGAGCCTTTTAACGCGTTTATAAGTAGTAATAAATAGCTATTAAACTCGCTTACGGCCTCGATTACTAGTAATAGCGAATTCGTCGAGAGATAGTCTAAGAACGTTAATAAGAAGTTTAAAAAACGGGCGAAAGAGATATATATCTTAGATACTTAATAATATTTAAGTAAGAAATATCGAGAGCGAATTTATTTATAATTAATAAATTAATAGAATTATAGAAGAAGAATAATTATATAAATAGATGAAAGAATTATTATTCGATCTCGGACGCGTCTAATATAACTACTATAACTATTATATTTAAATATTTATTTAATTTACTAATAGTAGATTAAACTTTATTATTTTTATAGCGTTAGAAAGCGTATACTAAGCTCTATAATTTACGAAATTATAAAGAAATAGTATTCGTAGAGAGCTAGTTATTTCAGAGTATAAAACTTCTATATATAAATTTTAGGTTACACTACGTATACACCCCTTTTTACTACATATATACCCCTTTCTACTACATATATACCTCTCTCTATATTATTATTATTTCAAAGAAGATTCACCGCATTAAGCTACCCCCTAACGTTTTTAGAAAGAAATTCTTGAAATAAGTCGAGCGTAGAGTAATTTAGACGAGAAAGTAATTAAATAAAAGGGCTAGAAGAGGAAGTAGAGATAGCGAAGAGGGAGTAGAGATAGCCGTTCTTCTAAGATAGTATTTAAAAAAATATTTAAAAGTGACTTAAGATTATTAAAGTCTCTTATATATAAAAAGTACTTATACGCGAATTTTAAGCGTAGCGTAGCTTAAGTATCTAGAGAAGCTTTCGCATTAATAAGCTAAATATTTAAAATATCTTAAATAATATTATATTAAGAGATAAAAAAACGATAAGATAAGTAGTTAATAGAGTTCTTCTAACTACTCTCTATAGCAGCTTTCAAAATTTTAATAATACTTTAGATTATAAAGATTATCCAAAAAAATTTAATATAGAATAAGTCCTTAAGAACTCTATAACTATACTCTCTATACGTCGCGATCATAGATGACTAGACTGTGTTAGAAACACGTTATTAATCGATTTATTAATAGATCTTAGTGCGTGAGTCTAGAAGGATATAGTGGAGTGAGATTTTATTTAATACCCGCCCGATGTCTATAACTCAGCTCACTTAGCTTACTTAGCCTACTCTTACTAGTATATAATACTACTGAAGAAATTTGAAGGAAGAGAATAAAGAGGATAAAAGGAAGGAAGAGGAGAAAGAGGAGGTAGATGGTCGATGATGAAGGGTTGTTACTTAGTCGAGGGTTGATCGTAAGATAAAAGAAGAAAGAATTATATAAAATTAAATAATTTAAATAGCTTAAAAACACTATATTTGAGGATTAGCCGAATTATATACTAGTTTTTAGTGTTAAATCTACTTATCTGTAGAGGTCTAGCTATTAGAATATCGTCTTATTACTCTATTATTAGATTAGCTCTAAGCCTTTACGCCCATCTTCTAACTCCGCGAACTTTTCTCTTTTAAATCTAAGTCGTTATAGTCGCTAAGTAAGTAATCTTATTAATAGAGAATTCGTAAATATTCGATATTTAGAGTTATACTTCTTTTAGTAGCTAAGCACTTATTCTAATAAGTATCTTAATAAATTCGATTTATACTTCTTATTAATATTAGATATCGCTTAATCTTAAAGACGCTCGACGATAGACCTAAATCGATTAGACTTTATAAATAATCTATCGATCGATATATCGAAATAAGAAGAAGGAGGGATATTATCTATACTCGTAGCGTAATTATATTATTATCTAATAAGCTTATAGAATACCCGTAGAGCTTATTACTTTCGTCACTTAGCTACATCTTCTTTAATATCTTTAAAATCCCTTTATCGATTCTGTATATAATTATTAAGAGACTTCTATAGATAATCGCCGAAGTTATTTACTTCTAAATTCACTTATATCCTTTATTCTTTAAGTTGAGAGTCTTCTAATATAGCTAATTAAGCTATAAGATTAGATAAAAAGCTCTCATCGTTAGAGTCGCTAGTAGCTATATTCTTATCGAATTTAAATATTTTAAGAGATATACGCTTAGTATCGAATTCCGAAGTATAATTATTATCGGAGTCTAAGGACGCTAAAAATACTAAGAACGCTAAGAACGCTACGGCGTTTAAAGATTTAATTATAATACGCTCTAATAAGGCTGATATAGCTATATCGCCTCGCCCTCGCCCTCGCCTTTATTCTTCTCCTTATCCTCGCTTTTTAACTTATTTAGATACTTCTTTATACTTAGTATTATTACTTCGCTAAATTAAATACGCCTTTAACTCCACTCGCTTAAATTGCGAAGATACCCGTCTTATAGAATTCTCGAATTCTAACTTCGTATAAGAAGGAAGCTTTTTTTGATTACCCGTAAGTCTATCTATTATAACTGCGATAGTCGATTTATAAACAGTAAGAAATAGATTAATTGATTACTGTAGATTCTCTATCTTAATAAAGACCTCTCGTATAAAAAAGGCGGCCGACTTCTTATATTGTTAATAAGAATATATATCGTAAAGCTAAAGTATTCTAGCGCCTTCTATAATTCTCATCTACACCCTATAAATATATAATAGTCTAAAGATTATAGTAAAACTATTAATATATTCTTTTAGCTTCTTTTTATCGATAATCTTCTAATATTAATTTAATACTCGATATAAGGTAAATAATATTACATAAGTAATAATATCGCGAAATACCTTCTTTCGAAGATTAATTAATGTAATCTATTTTGCACTCTAAATGTCGGCGATATATATAATGCGCTAAATCGAAAGGAGCTTTGCGATATTTTTAGTTATAGTCTTAAAATCTCCTATTCGATATTAATCTATAATTATATAGAAATAAGAGAAAAGATCTCTTATTAGTTAAAAACCTAAGCTTCCTCTTTAGATCTATATTATTACTTTCGCCTTTAAAGCTTATAATATTAAAGAAATAAGATAATTAGTTAGTATAGTATTAAACGCATTTAATCTTATATAAACTAATTTACTCCTTAGCTAGATAGACGTAAATTACGATATTATTATAATTATAAACCTTCTAAATAAACTTTTACTTAGCCTTAAAAGTAGTTATAGTAATTACGTATATAACTCGAAATTAATAGATATAGAACTTATTTCAATCTTTCTTAATATAGAAAAATAGCTTATATTTAACGACTATATTTCTATTAATATACTAGATATAAAGCATATATATAGAGTCTAAATAGACCTTATCGTAAGCATTAATTAGAGACTTCTAGCGGTCAATAATATTAATAAGAGAGTCTCGAATATCCAGCTTAATATATATATCTCGATACTACTATAGCGCCTATAGATAGTTCTCATCTTTCTTCATAGCTAGAAAG
This sequence comes from Letharia columbiana, assembly GCF_014066305.1. Lineage (NCBI taxonomy): Eukaryota > Fungi > Ascomycota > Lecanoromycetes > Lecanorales > Parmeliaceae > Letharia > Letharia columbiana. The sequence continues at coordinate 123,337 of NW_023501148.1, read as the reverse complement.
TAGAAGATCGTATAGAAAGAATTATTTAGCGCGATAATACCTATAATAATAAGTAAAGATAGCTTATATCGATTTATCTTATACGTGACGTTTATAATAAGCACCTTTTAATTCTCTTTCAGTATCTTATAATAAGATGTTCGCGAAAAGAAGAGGTATATAACTTAATCCCTCGAGTTCTTTAGAAAATGAATATATTATTCGTCTAATATATATAGCTATTTAAGTAGAGTTTATATTAGTATAAGAGGTCTTAATACTCGACGACGGACTTTCGATTTCGCATTATAGATATCTTTAAGCTTCTAAATCGAGTTCTTCTTATAATCTTTATTAAGATTATATAGAATATTATCTAATATAGTATATTTAGTCGACTCTTTAATAATTATCTCTTCTATCTAACTAATTAAGATAATATTTCGATATATTATATAGACTACTCATTTGCTAAGATTATAATTATAAAACTTCTCTTTAATCCTTAAGCGTCACGTATTTTTCTTCTTATCGAGTTTTAAAATATACTCGAACGGGTAATTATTAAGATATAAGATTCTATACTTTCTCTTCTATCTAATTAATTCATAAATCTTACCTTTATAGGTGTAGCGTAGTTAGACTTTATTCGTTTTATTTATTCTATTCTTATTTAAGCGTTTCTTAACGACGGCGTAGTTTTACTTAAGAGCGTATTCTTGAATAAATAAGATAAGAAGAGTATTAGTGGGCGTAGTGAGGTTTAACGATAGCGGAACTAGATTTATAGTAAAGGATGAAGAGTGGAGAGTGAAATGCCTTTGGTAGTAGATTTGGTGTTTATAGAAATTTCAATTGCGATAAAGTGCGATGCCCTGCGGGAGAGAGTAGACACTAAGATTATTAGAGTTTCTATAAGACTTATACCGTATCTCAAATTTGTAGGTAACTATATTAGGTCGAATAGTGTTAGGAGGTATACTCGTATTACTAGTCTATATCTATTTAGCTAAAAGGGGGTATATATGTAGTAGAAAGAGGTGTATATGTAGCAAAAAGGGGTGTATACGTAGTTAGATTCTAAATTTTTAATAAGAGAGCTTAAAAGGGCTAGCGAGTTAATTTAGTTAGTCTAGTTAAAAGACGTAATAATCTCGAATTTATAATTTACTATATATATAAATTTAAGATTTTCTAATTAAATTCTATCTTATTCTATTATATATACTAATACTTTTTTTAAATTAATTTTTAATATTTTTTAAATAATTAAAAAAATTATTATAAATTTAAAAAATTTAATATATAATTAATTTTTTTATTATATTTATTAACTATATAAAAAAATTAAAAAAATTAATAATATTAATTAAATATTTAATTTATAATTATTCTAAATTATTAAATTAAAAATAAAGTATTTAAATTTATAGAAAACTTTTTAAATTTAATTTTAATTCGCGATATTATATAAGTATATATAATATAAAATTTTATCTTATTTTTATATTCTAGAAAATTTTAAATATTTTAAAAATTCTAAAAGTATTAATTTTTTTAAAGTATTATAGAATTAAAAAATTAGCTTAATCTTTTTTATATAATTCTTTTCTTCTAAATATTATTAAAAATCTCTTTTTAAAGTAAATTAGAGTTAATAAAAATAGTAATCTTTTAAATTTATAATATAGTATTTAATTAATAATTAGAATTAATTATAAAAATAATTAGAAATCTTATTTTCGCTAATATTAATAAAATATTTAGATTTATCTTTTTTCGAACTTTATTAAAATCTATATTCTTATTTTATATAGTCTAAAATTTCTTATTTATTAAAATAATTTAATTTTATTAAATAAATTTTTAATTATTAATTAAATAATATAAGCTAGATATAAAAAATAATTAAATTTTATTATAATAAAATTATACTAAATATTAATTTATAAAATAATATTTCTTAGTATTTTATTTAAATATTTTTTTATATTTATAATTATAATCTTAATATTTAAAACGCTATTAATAGTAATTATGAAAATTAAATCTTTAATTTTATAAAATTTAAGCTTTTTTTATATAATAATAATAATATTTTTATTAATATAAAAATTCGACATATATTAATAGATTAAAAGAATTTTATAAAGATTTTATTTAAGGTTAATAAAATACGCGTTAATAGTAAAATAGCTCTATTTATTTTTTAAAGATTAATTATTATAAAATAAAATAAATTTAATATTATTTTATAAAAAGATATTTAAAAATTTAAAATAAATCTTTTAATATTAAATTAGAATTTTTATTTTTATTATATTAAAATTTAATTAGTATATATAAAAGAATAAGATAGAATTAAATTAGAAAATCTTAAATTTATATATATAGCTAATTATTAATTTATTAGATCTACGCTTTTTAATTAGATATCGCGAGTAAATAAATTAACATTTATAACTATTAAAATCTCGCTCTCTCGCGTCTCTCTTATTAAGAAAATATATGTATATTATTAATATATAGAATAACTTTTTTTTTTTTTTAATTTTAAAGCGCTATTTATACTTTTCGAATTTTTAAGATTTATAAATCTTAGTCTTATAATTATTAAAGCGTAAGGAATTCAAATATCGCTTATTAAAGTTCGCTTACTAAAGATCGCGGACAGCCGAATAGCCCTAATTAAAAAATAGATATATATTATTTAATTTTAGAATAACTTTTTTATTTTCTATTAAAATTTTAAGAACTTTTTTTAAATTATAGAACGATATATAGGCTTTCAGATAAAAGAAGAATTACTAAATTTAATCTTATAGATATTTAAAGATAACGAATTTAAATATCGTCTATTAAAAGTTCGCTTATTAAATTTACTCGATAGCTCTAATTAAAAAAAATGATTATAAATTTAATTTATAAGCCTTTACTCGTAATTTTAAAATAAAATAAAAATAAAAATATAATCTTTATAATTTAATAATATTAATATAATAAAATAAAAATTATAAATATATAATAATTGAAATAAATTAATTATATTAATTATCTTAATATATTAAAATTATATATTATTATTAATTTTTAAAATTAAATATTTATTTTATACTTAATTAATATAATTTTAATTATCTTTTTAAGTATTATTATTTATACTTTATTAATAATGTTTTTATTTTTTTAAAATTTTTAATTCTTTTAATATTATTAATTTTAAATACTACTTTATTTATAAATAATTTAAAAAATTATTATTTTATTATTTATTAACGAGTAAAGGCCTATGAATTAAATTCATAATCATTTTTTTTTAATCGGGGCTGTCGAGTAAATTTTGGTAAGCGATCTTTAGTAAGCGATATCTGAATTCCTTACCTTTAAATATCTATAAGACTAAATTTAGTAATTCTCTTTTTATCTAAAAGCCCACATTATACTCTATAGTTTAAACCAAAAATTCTAAAATTTTAATAGAAAACAAAAAAGTTATTCTAAAATCAAATAATGTACACCTGTTTTTTTCCTGTCGAGCGGATTTTGGTGAGCGGACTTTGGTGAGCGATATTTGAATTCCTTGCGCTTTAATAATTATAAGACCAAATTTCAAAATTCTTAAAAATTCGGAAAGTGCATTTTTTAATAATTACGGACGCTAATTTATTTACCCGCGGTATCTAATTAAAAAGCGTAGACCTAATGAATTAATAATTGGCTATATATATAAATTTAAGATTTTCTAGTTTAACTCTATCTTATTCTATTATATATACTAATAGATATTAAATAATATATTAACATCTTTAATATATTATTTTTAATTTCTTTTTAATTTTTATATAATCTTAATATAATAATTTTATATAATTATAAATTTAAAAATTCTTTATAAAAGAAATTTAAATTATCTTTATTTAAATAATTTATATATTATTTAATATTTCTTTATTATATAAAAAATATTTTTTTATTTAAAATTTTAAATATATAGTAAATTTTATCTTTATTTTATATTTTTAAATTAATTATATCTATAAAAGTATAAATAAAATTTATTTATATTAAAAAATCTATTAAATATAATTAAATTTTTTTAAATTTTTTTTTTTAAATATTTCGATTTTAGAGATAATAAAAATCGTTATTTTAATTATATAAAAATAAATATTATAATAAAAATAAATTATAAAGTAGAATAAAATAAAAAATAAAATAACTTATATTATAAAGAATAATTTAAAATTTAAAAAATTTAAAAAAAAATTTAAAATTTATTTTATTTAATATAATCTAATAAATATAATAATTATTAATTAAATAATTCTCTTACTTACTTTTTTTTAAAATATTTTTTTAAAATTATAAATTATTTTATTTAAGCGTTAATATTTAAATTAATTATTTTAATTTTTTAATTAATTAATTTTTTTTATATTCTTTTATATTATAATATTCTATAATAATAATATTTTTTTTAAATATTAAAATCTTTTATTAAATTTTATTTAATTTCAAAATATTTTTTTAAATATTTTTTAACTTTAATCTTATTATTTTTTATTAAATTTTAAAATCTCTTATTTTAACGCTAAAGTCTTTTATTTTAATAACTTTACTTTTTTTTAAAATAATATTAATAATATTTTAAATAATAAAGATAATAAGATAGAAAAGATAGAAATTAAAAAATATAGTAAATAAGAGAATTAGATAGTAAAGATATTTAATTTTAAAATTAAAATAATAAAATAGAAAAGATAAAATTTAAAAGATATAATAAATAAAAAAAGTTAGATAATAAAGATATTTAATTTTAAAGTCGAGATATAAAATTAATTAAATAAAATAATATATAAAAGATTTTTATTATTATTTATAAAGAATAAGAATTAATTAATATATTAATAGATTATTATTTTAAATAAGTTTATTTAATATAATAATCTAAGAAGTAAATTAATAAATTATAAAAGAGTTAATATAATTATTAAAAGATTAATTTTTTTAAAATTAATTAATATAATTAAAATTAAAATTAAAATTAGTATATATAAAAGAATAAGGTAGAGCTAAGCTTGAAAATCTTAAATTTATATATACAGTTAATTATTAATTTAAGTTCGCTACGCTCTTTAATTAAACCGGCTAAATTAGTCCGATAGCTCTTTCGCGCCTTCCTTATTAAAAATTTGTATATAGAAGTTTTACACTTTAAAGTACTTAGCCTATGATATATATAGTTACTTTATAATTCCTTAAATTGTAGAGCTCGCTTTACGCTTTCTAACGCTGTAAAAATAATAAAGTTTAGCCTATTATTAGTAAATTAAATGAATATTTAAATATAATAGTTATAGTAGTTATATTAGACGTATTCGAGATCGAATAATAATTCTTTTAACTATTTATATAATTATTCTTCTTTTACTATTCTATTAATTCTATTAATTCTATTAATATAAATATAATCGTCTTCGATACCCCTCGCCTAAAGGTTACTTAACGTCTAAGGTATATATACCCCTTTACCCGCCTCTTAGAGCCCTTACTAACGCTCTTAGGCGATACTATCTTTTAAGACGCGTCTTTCTTCTTAATCCGTTTTATATTATTCTGTTTTAAAGTCTCTCAACGCGTGTTAGATCCTGAATATCGTTAAGAAGAAGCTTCTAAACGAGAGGAAGACGATATAGAAGACCCTCTATTACGAGACTTACTATCAGACTTCTTTAATAATAACTCTTTCGATAGCCCACATCGTTAGCTAGTTACTTAGTTATTTACTTAGTTAGCTATTTAGCTAGCTACTTAATCTAATACTCTATAAAAGAAGAAGTAAAAGAAGAAACTATAATAGATAAATGCGAAGAATACTACGAAGAAACTAAGCGATAATAAGGCTATTATCGTTAAGAATACGGCTTAGCTCTCTAAGATCTTACGTTATATTAGTTATCTACTTAATTAGCTACTTAGTTAATTACTTAATCTAATACTCTATAAGAGAAGAAGTAAGAGAAGAAACTATAATAGGTAAATGCGGAGAATACTACGGAGAAATTAAGCGGTAATAAAGCTTTTAATACTAAGAATACGGCTTAACTCTCTAAGATCCCACGTTATATACTCTTTATAATTTTATATTAAATTATTACTTAGTAAGCGAAGAATATTATTATAATTTAATCTATTATCTCTACTATATTAAGAAGTAAAAGAAGAAATTATAATAGATAAATACGAAGAATACTATAAAGAATATTATAGAGAATATTACGGAGAAACTAAGCGGTAATAAGACTATTATCGTTAAGAACACGGCTTAGCTCTTCAAGATCCCACGTTATATACTCTCTACGATTCTATATTAAATTATTACTTAGTAAGCGGAGAATACTATTATAACTTAGTCTATTATCTCTACTATATTGAGGAGTAAGAGGAGAAATTATAATAGATAAATGCGGAGAATATTACGGAGAAATTAAGTAATAATAAGGCTATTATCGTTAAGAATACGGCTTAGCTCTTCAAGATTCCACGTTATATTAGTTATTTACTTAGTTAGCTACTCAGCTAGTTACTTAGTCTAATACTCTATAAGAGAAGAAGTAAGAGAAGGAACTATAATAGGTAAATGCGGAGAATACTATAAAGAATACTACGGAGAAACTAAGCGGTAATAAGGCTACTATCGCTAAGAATACGACTTAGCTCTCTAAGATTCTATATTATATACTCTCTACGATTTTATATTAAATTATTACTTAATAAGCGTTATTAATTAGTTACTTAGTTAGCTACTTAGCTAGCTACTTAGCTAGTTACTTAATTTAATACTCTATAAGAGAAGAAGTAAGAGAAGGAATTATAATAGGCTAATGCGGAGAATACTACGGAGAATACTACGAAGAATACTACGGAGAAATTAAGCGGTAATAAGACTATTATCGTTAAGAATACGGCTTAGCTCTTTAAGATCTCACGTTATATACTCTCTATAATTCTATATTAAATTATTACTTAGTAAGCGTTATTAGTTAATTACTTAGTTATTTACTTAGTTAACTACTTAGCTAGCTACTTAGTCTAATATTTTATAAAAGAAAAAGTAAGAGAAGGAATTATAATAGGCAAATACGGAGAATACTACGGAGAAATTAAGCGGTAATAAGGCTATCATCGTTAAGAATACGGCTTAGCTCTTTAAGATCCCACGTTATATTAGTTATTTACTTAGTTAGCTACTTAGTTAGCTACTTAGTCTAATACTCTATAAGAGAAGAAGTAAGAGAAGAAACTATAATAGGTAAATGCGGAGAATACTACGGAGAAACTAAGCGGCAATAAGGCTATCATCGTTAAGAACACGGCTTAGCTCTCTAAGATTCTATATTAAATCATTACTTAGCAAGCGGAGAATACCACTGTAACTTAGCCTGTTATCCCCACTACATTAAGGGGTAAGAGAAGAAACTACAATAGATAAATACGGAGAACACTATGGAGAACACTGCGGAGAAACCAAGCGGCAACAAGGCCCCCAGCACCAAGAACACGGCTCAGCTCTCCAAGATCCCACGTTACATACTCTCCACGATTCCACATTAAATCATCACTCAGTAAGCGAAGAACACCACTGTAACTTGGCCGTCATCCCCACTGCATTAATATGATACATCACTACGGCCTCTGCAGGAGAAACATCGGACGATGCATATTTGGACAAATTGGAACCGTCCGATGTCTTACTCTAACAGCTATTTCATTATTTAAATGATTTCACTGCGGCAGGAGATAATGTGGAATTCACACCACTAATTGGCATGTTATCTCCATTTCTTTCCGGTATTTCGATACTTCTTACCATAAGAACATAGCCTTTCTCTGTTTTTTATAGGCAATTATTACGAATTAATCCTCTATACTTAATATACCTTCCTAATTAAGCCTTAGCGCGCCTCTCTCCGTATATATATATCTATATATCACATAGATTAAATTAATTTTATAGTGATGGAAGTAGGTTAAAAACGCACAGCAAGCGATTAGAGTTCGATTTGACTTAGGGCTAGGGCTAAAATTCCATTTAACTTAGAAAAATGAAAAATCCAACTCCATGAATTTAATTCATAGGCCTTTACTTATTATTATATAATATAATATAATATAATAAATTTAATTTAATAAACTTCGCTAATATAACGCTATATAGATTTTAAAATATTAAAATTATAAATAAAAATTCTCTCTTTTTTTAATATTTTATTATAAATTAAATCTTTATTATTATTAATATTTTATATTATAAATATTTTATCTTATTTATTTTAATTTAATTTAATAATAATATATTATTAATAAATATTAATTCTAATAACTATTTTATTATATTATTATTATATAGAAATAATAATATTAATCTATATATTAAATTAATTTATTTAAAAAATAATATAAATTTTAATAATTTTCTTAATAATATAAATAATTAGTTAGATAATTATTTATTTAATCTTTATATTAAAATTTTAAATTAAAAAAAAAATTATAATCTCTTAGTTATAAAAAGATAATTAAAAAAAAATTAATTTTTTTTTTCGAATTATTCGCGCTTCTAATATAAAAATTATAAAAATAAATATATTAAGATCTTTATTTATAAAGATTAAAAATTAATATTAAAAATTAAAAAATATTAGTATATATAATAGAATAAAATAGAGCTAAGCTTAAAGATCTTAAATTTATATATATAGCTAATTATTAATTCGATAGATCTACGCTTTTCGATTAGATATCGCGAGTAAATAAATTAGCATTCGTAATTATTAAAATCTCGTCTTCTTACGTCTTCTTATTAAAAATTAGTTATACGTTATTAATATATAAAATAACTTTTTTATTTTCTATTAAAATTTCGAGGATTTTCTTTTAAATTATAGAACGAAATATAAGCTTTTAAATGAAAAAAGAGTTTCTAAATTTAGTCTTATAATTATTAAAGCGTAAGAAATTCAGATATTACTTACTAAAGTTCGCTTATCAAAATTTACTCGATAGCTCTAATTAAAAAAAATGATTATAAATTTAATTTATAGATCTTTACTCGTATATAATATAAATAAATAAAGAATTATTTAAGATATTATAATAATTATTTTAATAAAGACTTTTAAATAATAATATTAATTATATATATATATTAAAAGTAAAAAATAAGATCTTAAATTTTTAGACTTTAAAGTATTATAAATTAAATTAAAAATAAGACTTTAATATAATAATAGAAATTTAAAATATTATTTATAAAATTAAAAAAGAAAAAATTAATAAATTAAAAAAGAGAAAAAAGAAAGATAAGTGTAAATTTAATAAAAATATTAAAATTAATAAAAAAAAAAAAAAAAAAAATTAAAAAAGAAAATATTTAATAAATTTATATCTTTAAATAAATTAAATAAATTTTTATTTAATAATATTTATAAAGATATAAATATAAATCTTAATTAAGAAGTATTACTTATTTTTAAATATATTTATAAATAAAAAATATTTATTATATAAAAAAGATATTATAATTAAAAAGAATTATATTTTAAAATTAATTATAATTTTTAATAGAAATATTAAAGAGGTTTATAAGATAGATAATATAAATAATATAAAATTAATAATATAAAATTATTACTTCGCTATTATTAAAGATAAAATATAATTTTTATAAAGAATAAGAAGAATAATAATAAAGAATTATTAAATAATTTATTAATAAATTTACTATCTCTTAATTATTTTAAAAAAAAATTATTAACTCTAAAACTTTAAAGACGAATATTATAAATCTTAATAAGATTTTAATAATAATTAATTAATTAATTAAAAGTAGATAATAGCTCTTTTATTATTAATTAGATTTTTTTTAATTCTTTATTAATTTTATATATAAAGAGTATTAATTAATATTTTTTTAATAATATTAACTAATTTATTATCTCTTAAAAAATATATTATTAAAATATATAAATTTAAGCTATTATATTATTTAATAATTATAAAATTAATAATAATATTAAAAAATTTTATTCGAGATTTTTATTATATAACTTTTTAATATCTATATTATAATTTATAAATATTTATTTTATTTAATAATAAATATCTTTTCTAATTAATATAATTATTTAAAAAAAATCTTTTATATTTATTATATATTTTTATCTTTTTTAATATTATAATTTAAATTTTTATTTAAATTTTAAATTTAAGACGAGATTAAAATAATTTAAATTTTAAATAAAAAGTATAATATATAATATAAGAATTAGAGTTTAATATAAGAGAAAAAAATTATATTATAAAATTTTAAATATCTTTTTAATTAATAAATAGTAAAATTTATTATAATCTTTTTTTAATTATTATATCTAAATATTTATATCTTAATAATAAAAATAAAAAATAAATTAAAATCTTATTATTATAATTATTATTTATTATTTAAAAAAAAATCTTATTATTATTTAAAAAAAATCTAATTATTATTTTTATTTAATTTTTATTTATTTATATATAATTATAATTTTTAAATTATAATTATTTATATTAAATTATTATATTATTATATAACTTTATATTATATATTTAATTTTATTAAAAAAAAGATATAGAGATAATAAATTAAATTTTAATTAATTAATCTAGATAATTTTTAATATACTTTTATTAAAAGAAGAGTAATAAATAAAAAAAAATTAATATAAAGTTTATTTATATATAATTATATATTTTTCTAATTTTAAAAGTTAAAAATTAAAATTTTTATATATATAAGAAATAATAATAATTAATATATTTTATAATTAATTTTAAAAAAATGGTTTTATATTATAAAATTTCTATATTTCTATATTTTAATTATATAATAAAATTTATAATTATAAAAATTAATATATATTATTTTTATTTATAAAAATTAATAAACTCTCTATTAAAAACTTTAAATTATTATAAAAATAAAAAATAATTTTTATTTATAAGATTATTTAATTATATTAAATAATCTAATTAAAAATTTTAAATTATTATTTAATAATATATATATATCTTATTTTTTTTTTAAATTATAAGATAAATAGAATTATTTAATATTTTCTTCTTTATTAAATCTTTTTATTATAAAATTATACTCTTATTATTATATTATTAATAATACTTTTTTATTTTTAATTATTTATATTTAATTATATAGCTAATATAGATATATACTTTTTCTTTAAAATATTAAATAAAAAAACTATATATATTAATATCTAATAATATTATCATATATTTAATTTTATTATTTATAAAAATATATATTTTTAATATCTTATAATATCTTTTTCTACTTCTTTAAATTCATATTTTTAAATTTATTTATATTTTTAAATTTATCTTTTATAATTAATATTATATTAAAAAATACGAGTAAAAGTCTATAAATTAAATTTATAATTATTTTTTTTAATTAGAACTATCGAGTAAGTAGGTAAGCGATCTTTAATAAGCGAACTTTGATAAGCGATATTTGAATTTCTTACGCTTTAATAGTTATAGAATAAATTTTTAGAATTCTTAAAAATTCGAAAAGCGTAAGTAGCGATTTAAGATTTAAAATAAAAATTTCAAAATTTTAATAGAAAATAAAAAGGTTATTACTATTATAAATAACGTATATCTATTTTTTAATAAGAAAGGCGCGGAAGAGCGAGATTTTAATAGTTATAAACGCTAATTTATTTATTCGCGATAATTTAACTAGTTTAATTAAAGAGCGTAGTAATTCTAAATTAATAATTAATTATATATATAAATTTAAGATTTTTAAGCTTAGCTTTATCTTATTCTTTTATATATATTAATATTTTTAATAAGCGAGATTTAGATAAATTATATATTTTAAAAATTATTATATATTAATAAAAATAAAAATTTTATTACTTTATATTTATAATAAATAATATTAATTAAATAATTATAAGATTTTAATAATAATAAAAATAAAAATAATTTAATTAAAAGATTCTTATTATAAAATATTTATTAAAAATTATTTATATTATTTACTTTTATATATATAATTAAAATTATAAATTTAATTTTACTTTATAATAATAAAGATTTTTATTATTTATTTTTAATAATAAAATATTTATAATTTTATTATTATTTATCTTTTTATTATATAAAATTTTTATTATATTAATTTTATAATATATATATTTATTAAATTTATTAAAATTATAAATAATAATATTTAAAAACTATTTTTTAAAAAGAAAATAAAATATAACTTTTAAGTATTTTTTTAATTATTATAATATTATAATAAATAAATAAAAAAGTAAAAAAGTAAAAAAGTAATATATAAAAAGTTTATAATTTTTAGTTTAATTTATAACGCTTATATAAAATTTAAAATAATAATTAATATTATAAAATTTTAAAAATTTTAAATAAATAAAAATCTTAATAAATATAATAAAAAAAATAAAAAAATTTGAAAAAAATTAAAAATTTAAAAAAGATTATAAGTTTAATTATATATTAATAAATTAATTAATAATTAATTTAATAAAAAATATAATATCTTATAAATTTTAATAGAATCTTTTATTTTTTAAAATAATAATAGAAATCTATTATTAAAATTTAATATTTATTAATTAAAAAAAAGATATTTAAATTATAATTATAATATTTTTATTTTTATTATAAATTTTTTTTTTATAATTTAATATAATAAAATTTTTAATATAATATAATTTCTAATATAATATAATTTTTTAAGATTATAGAGTTAAATATTTTATATAATATTAATTATAAAGATAAAAAAAGTTAAATTATATATAGATTTTAAATTAATATAATAACTAAATATTTTATAAATTTTAATTAAAAAAAATTTTAAAAATAAAAATAAAAATTTATTATATAATTAGATTATTTATTAATTAGATAAAAAAAGTATAATATATATTTATATAAAAATTATAATAATAATATATATTATTTTATAAGAATAAATTATTTCTATTCTCTAATATAATATAGTTTTTTTAAAATTATAAATTAAATATTTTATTTAATATTAATTATAAAAATAATTAAAATTTTAAATTAAATATAATTTTAAAATTAATATAATAAATAAATATCTTATAGATTTTAATTAAAATCTTTTAGTTTTTAAAATAATAATAAGAATTTATTATATAAATATAATATTTATAAATTAAATAAATAAGTATAATATATATTAAAATTAAAATTATAATTATAATATAAATTATTTTATAATAATAATTAATTTTAATTTTTTAATATAATATAATTTTTTAAAATTTATAAATTAATTATTTTATATAATATTAATTATAAAGATAATTAGAATTTTAAATTAAGAATTAATATAATAATTAAATATATATAAATTTTAATAAAAACTTTTATTTTTTAAAATAATAATAAAAATATATAATAATTATTAATTAAATAAGAAAATATAATATATATATTATTAATAAAATTATAATAATAATATAAATAATTTTATATAATAAATTTTTTTTTTATAAGAATAAATTTTTTAAATTATAAATTAAATATATTATATAATATTAATTATAAAAATAATTAGAATTTAAAATATAATATAATTTTATAAATAATATTATAATTATAAATTTAATTATAAATTAAAAAATTAAAAATTTAATTATAAAGTTTTTTAATTTAATTATTTATAATAATTTAATAATTTATTTAAATTGAAATTTAAAATTTAAAATTATTATTATACTTATATATAGCTTAATTTTAAATAATTTTAAAAATATATATAAAAATAATATATTTTTAATTTATAATATTATATATTTAATATAAATTATTAATAATTAAATATTTATATTCTATTATTAATAATTTATATATAAAAATAATAATAAAGATTATTTAAAAGATTATTAGATAAAAAAGCTTTTATTATCTTCTATATTATTTTAATAATAAAATTTTATTATTAATATTTAATATAATTATTATAAAATTTTAAATAAAATTTTAAAATAAAATTTTTAAAATTAATAACGTAATTAATTTTATAAATATTTAATTTTATATTTTTATAATAGTTAATAGTATTATAAGCGTATTTATAATTTATTATTTAATTTTATAGTTTAATATCTTAATAGAAGATATATTCTATTATATTATATCTTCTTTTCATATATATAGTTTAATAGTCTTATTATTCTATTCTATCTTATTTATATAATATATCTTTATACTAATTTTAATATTATAATAAAGCTTCTTTATATTTTTTTATTTAATAAAGAGAAACTTAAACGAATAAGATGTAATTAGATTTTTAGTTATATACTTAAAAATAGTAGAGTAATTAAATAGCTACTAAAGATTTTTTATTTTATTTAAATTAATATATAAATAGAAAAAAGAAACGCGTTAATAGAGACTTTATTAAGATATTAAATTAAGATATTAAAATATTAAGTTTAAATTAAAATCTTAAATTTATATATATAGCTAACTATTAATTTATTAGATTTATACTCTTTAATTAAATTAGCTAAATTATTATAAATAAATTAATTAATATTTATAATTATTAAAATTATACTCTTTTATATCTTTTTATTAAATTATAAATATATATTATTTATAATAATAATAACTTTTTATTTTCTATTAAAATTTTTTTTTTTTTTTAAAATTTTAAAACGCTATTTACGCTTTTCGAATTTTTAAAAATTTTAAAATTTTATCTTATAATTATTAAAGCGTAAGAAATTTAAATATCGCTTATTAAAGATTATTTATTAAAGATTATTTATTAAAGATCGCTTATTAAAGATTATTTATCTATTTACTTAATAATTCTAATTAAAAAAAATAAAGATTTAATTTATAAATCTTTACTTATTTTAAATAAAAATTAAATTAATTAAATAAATCTATATATTTTCTATTATTTTTTAATATTATAAAAATTAATATTATTAATAAAGATAATAACTTTAATTCGCTTTATTATATTATCTTTAAAAAATTTAAAAAAAAATTTAAATTTAAATAATAATAAAATATAAAAAGTAATAGAAAAATATTTTAAAAATAAAAATTTAATAAAATTATATTAATATTTAATAAATTTAAATATATATAAATAATTAAAAATAATTTTAAGAAGATAAAATAATATAAATATAATAGCGAAATTTATAATTAAAATTTTTTTAACTTTTTTTAAAATATTAAATAATTACTTTAAAAAAAAGAATTATCGAATATATTATATATATTTATTATACTTATTATAAATTTTAATTATTATTATAATTATTCTAATATCTTTTTAATATTATAATTAATATTTATATATAATATTTTATATATTATATTAAAAATAATAAATTTTATAAATTTTATAAATAATTAAATTTATTAAATATAGTTTTACTTTTAGATTTTATTAAGAATATTAATATAAAACGCGATAAGTAATTTAATATAAAGAAAAATATAAAAAATATAATTATTAATATATAATTAAATATTATTAATTAAGTAATTTAAAAAATATAGAGATTTTAATAATATTAATAAAAAAGATATTAATATAAAATATTAAAATATTTATTAATATCTTTTATTATAATAACGAGTATAATAAATTATAATTAAATTTATTAGAAAGAAGATTAAATATTTAGAAATTTTCGAAGATATAATAAACTTTTAAAAGAATATCTATTTTTATTATATAAAAATTTTATATAATTTATAAAAGATTTTTTAAAAAAGAAATTGCTAATATAATTTTTACTAATATAATTTTTTTTATATTAATTTTAATTTTAATATTTTAATCTATATTTAAATAAACTCGTTATTTATATATTAATTTTATTTATATTAAACTTATTTATAAATTATTTTTAATTATAAAATCTAAAAAAATTTATTATCTTTTTTTTTTATATATATATTTTTATTAAAATAAAATATATAATTCTTAAAAATTATATAATATAGATATTTAAGAATAAAAAAGAATTAAATATTATTATTAGAGTTAATTAGATAATAATTTAAAAATTATAATATAATAAGATATAAAATTTATATTTAATAAGATAAATAAAAATTTAAAAAAAAATTTTTAAATTTATTAATATAAATTTAATATATAAAAATATCGCTAATATATTTAAATATTTTAAATATTTTTATAAAAATATAGATTATTTAAATTTAAAATCTTTATAAATTAATTATATAATTCTAATTCTAAATTATATATAAAAATATAAATATTTAATTCGCTATTATTAATTATTTTTATATTATAATAATATAAAAAGATAATTAAAAGTTCTTTATCGCTATAAAAATATATATTATAATTTAATATTATTTTATATAATAGATTTTTTTATTAATATTAAGATTTTATTATAAAAGTTTTAAATAATAAAATATTATTTAATATAAGTAAAGAATTTATAAATTAAATTTATATATTTTTTTAATTAGAGCTATTAAGTAAATAGTATTATAAACGATCTTTAATAAATAATTATTTAAATTTTATACGCTTTAATAATTATAAGACTTAATTTAAAAGAGAAAAAAATCTTAAAGTTTATATCTCGTTCTATAATTTAAAAAAATTAAAATCTTAAAATTTGAATAGAAAATAAAATTTATCTAAAATTAAATATTATATATTTATATAATTTTAATTAAAACTATAATAGATCGACTATTTAACTATAAAAGAAACTTTAATAAATAAGATTTAAATTTCTTTAAGCTTTAATAATTATAAGTTTAAATTTCGAAATAGTAGAGTAATTAAATAGTTATTAAAGATTTTTTATTTTATTTAAATTAATATATAAATAGAAAAAAGAAACGCGTTAATAGAGACTTTATTAAGATATTAAATTAAGATATTAAAATATTAAATTAAGATATTAAGATATAAATTTAAAATATTATATTTTTAAATAAGTCTATTATATAAGTAACTCGATTTTAAAAAGTTTAATAAAATAGCGAAATAGTTTTATAATAGTAATAAGAAATAAATAAGTATTAGATTATTTATATTATAAGTAAATTAGAAAGAAGTTAATAGATAATATTATTTTATTATATTAAATCTATTATAATAGCGATAGAAATAGTCTTAAAACGACTACGATTCGATCTCTTTATTAAATATATTAATAATATATATAATAAGTCTACTATTAAATAATATTTAATATATTTAATTCTTATTATCTATCTCTTTATTAAATTCTATAAATTAATAAGTATTTAAATTACGAAAGTAATTTATATTAGTTAAATTATTAATTATTAAGTATTTATTATAATAGTTTAAAATAAATAAATTTATAAGATATTAATAGTTAAAGCGATAGATTTATAAAGTAAATAAATATAATAAATAGTATTATAAAGTAAGATAATTATAAGTTAAAATAAAGAATAAAATAAAAAATAGATTTTTAATAATAAGAGTATAAGAGATATAAGATAAATTTATAGTAAAGCTTTTAGGCTAGATTATTAAAAGATATTAAAAATAAATATATATATTAAATTTTCTTTAATTCTATTAAAGAATTATAATAAGAAGAATTATAATAAAAAGATTAAATAAGAAGAAAATTTTAAAGAATCTTATTAATATATAAATAAGATATAACTATATTTTTATATTTTCTTCTTATCTATATAATTTAATAGTCTTATTATTTTATTTTATCTTATTTATATAATATATCTCTATATTAACTCTAATAAATAGATTATAATTAAAAAAATAATTAAAAATATATATAAGATTAAATTTATTATTTAGATAAAATTTATAAAAAAATTTATTTTAAATATATAATTAGCGATATTTTTTCTTTATTTATACTTTTTTTTCTTTATAATAGATTTTTTAGAAATCTTATTATTCGACTTTTTAGTTATTTTTATTATTAATAATATTTAAAATATTCTTTTATTTTTTATAATTATTATAAAAAATCTAATAAATTTTTTCTTTTTAAATTTTTTATTATATATTTTTATTTTTAATAATTTATTTATAAATAAATAGTCTTTAACTATTATAAATCTAATATTTTTATTATATATATTATTAAAATTTCTATTTTTAAAAATAATATTTTAAAATTAAAAATTAATTTAATTTTAAAATAGAGTTATATTATTATTATTAAATATATTATTATCGAATATATATATTAACTCTTTATTTTTATTAATAATATATTTATAAATTTATTTAATTTAAAAAGTTAGATAATTAGAATAATAATTAAAAAAGAAATTATATTTAAACTCTTTTTTATTATAATAATTAAAATTTTAAAAAAATTTTTCTTCTTTTTCTAATTATATTAATTATTTATATATTAAAATTAATAAATTTATATAAATTTATTATAAAGCTTATCGCTAGATTATAATATTATTATTCTTATTATATATTAAAAGTTTTTAATTTTTAATTTCTTTTATAATAAAGTTTATTTTTTTTTTAATATAATAAATTTATTAATAAATTACTCTTCGAATCTATTATCTAATTACTTCTAAAACTTTATAATTAATTATTTTTAAAACTTTTTAATTAATTATCTCTAAACTTTTTAATTAATTATTTTATTTAAAATTAATAAATTATATTTAGAATTTTTTAATTAATTTTTTAATTAATTTAATATTAAAAAACTAATTAGCTAATTAAAGATTTATTAATAAAAATTCTTAATTAAAAATATCTATATTTTTTATTATATATTTTTTAAATATAAATATATAAAAAAAATTAAGATAAGTAATTTAATTAGTATTTTAATTATCTTTCTAATTATTTTTTAAAAAAGAAAATATATATAATAAATTAAAAGTATAAAATAAAATCTTAAAAAAGATAAATTTATCTTATAGAGTTTTTAAATCTAAATTTTTAGAAATTTAAAATAAATATTTATTATTATATAAAAATTATAAAAAATCTATTATTAATAATAATTTTTAAAGATTTTAATTAGATTATTAAATTTAAAAAAAATTAATTAAAATTTAATTATATAATATTAAAATATTAAATATTTTTATAAATAAAATTTTAAAAAAATATAAAAATATACTAATAAATTAGTCTATTTTTTTATTAATATTTTTTTAACTTTTCTTATATTTTAATATTTTTTAATATTTTTTTAAATTATATTATCTTCTATAATAATATAATTCTATTTAAATTTTATTATTATTTTTATTATAATATTAATATACTTTTTAAATTATATTTTTAATATCTTATAATAAACTTTTTATATAAAAGTTTTTATTATTATTATTAGAATATAAAAAAGAATAAAATAAAATAAAATTTAAAAATCTTAAATTTATATATATAGCTAACTATTAATTTATTAGATTTATACTCTTTAATTAAATTAGCTAAATTATTATAAATAAATTAATTAATATTTATAATTATTAAAATTACGCTCTTTTATGTCTTTTTTATTAAATTATAAATATATATTATTTATAATAATAATAACTTTTTTATTTTCTATTAAAATTTTAAATTTTTTTTTAAAATTTTAAAACGCTATTTATACTTTTCGAATTTTTAAAAATTTTAAAATTAAGTTTTATAATTATTAAAGTGTAAGAAATTTAAATATCGCTTATTAAAGTTCGCTTATTAAAAATTATTTATTAAAGTTTATTTATTAAAGATTACTTATCTATTTACTCGATAGTTCTAATTAAAAAAAAATAAAGATTTAATTTATAAACCTTTACTCGTTTTAAATAAAAATTAAATTAATTAAATAAATCTATATATTTTCTATTATTTTTTAATATTATAAAAATTAATATTATTAATAAAGATAATAACTTTAATTTGCTTTATTATATTATCTTTAAAAAAATTAAAAAAAATTTAAATTTAAATAATAATAAAATATAAAAAATAATAGAAAAATATTCTAAAAATAAAAATTTAATAAAATTATATTAATATTTAATAAATTTAAATATATATAAATAATTAAAAATAATTTTAAGAAAATAAAATAATATAAATATAATAGCGAAATTTATAGTTAAAAAAATTCTAACTTTTTTAAAATATTAAATAATTACTTTAAAAAAAAATTATTAAATATATTATATATATTTATTATACTTATTATAAATTTTAATTATTATTATAATTATTTTAATATCTTTCTAATATTATAATTAATATCTATATATAATATTTTATATATTATATTAAAAATAATAAATTTTATAAATAATTAAATTTATTAAATATAGTTTTACTTTTAGATTTTATTAAGAATATTAATATAAAGCGCGATAAGTAATTTAATATAAAGAAAAAATATAAAAATATAATTATTAATATATAATTAAATATTATTAATTAAAAAATTAAGTAATTTAAAAAATATAGAGATTTTAATAATATTAATAAAAAAGATATTAATATAAAATATTAAAATATTTATTAATATCTTCTTATTATAATAACGAGTATAATAAATTATAATTAAATCTATTAGAAAGAAAATTAAATATCTAAAAATTTTCGAAGATATAATAAACTCTTAAAAGAATATCTATTTTTATTATATAAAAGTTTTATATAATTTATAAAACGTTTTTTAAAAAGAAATTACTAATATAATTTTTACTAATATAACTTTTTTTATATTAATTTTAATTTTAATATTTTAATTTATATTTAAATAAACTCGTTATTTATATATTAATTTTATTTATATTAAACTTATTTATAAATTATTTTTAATTATAAAATCTAAAAAAATTTATTATCTTTTTTTATATATATTTTTTATTAAAATAAAATATATAATTCTTAAAAACTATATAATATAGATATTTAAAAATAAAAAAGAATAAATATTATTATTAGAGTTAATTAGATAATAATTTAAAATTTATAATATAATAAGATATAAAATTTATATTTAATAAGATAAATAAAAAAATAAAAAAGAGTTTTAAATTTATTAATATAAATTTAATATATAAAAATATCGCTAATATATTTAAATATTTTAAATATTTTTATAAAAATATAGATTATTTAAATTTAAAATCTTTATAAATTAATTATATAATTCTAATTCTAAATTAAATATAAGAATATAAATATTATTCGCTATTATAATTATTTTTATATTATAATAATTAAAAAGATAATTAGAATTCTTTATCGCTATAAAAATATATATTATAATTTAATATTTTTTATATAATAAATTTTTTTTTAATAAGATTTTATTTAAAAGTTTTAAATAATAAAATTTTATTTAATATAAGTAAAGATTTATAAATTAAATTTATATTTTTTTTTTAATTAGAGCTATTAAGTAAATAGATAAATAATCTTTAATAAGTGATATTTAAATTTTATACGCTTTAATAATTATAAGACTTAATTTAAAAGAGAAAAAAAATCTTAAAGTCTATATCTTATTCTATAATTTAAAAAAAAGAATCTTAAAATTTTAATAGAAAATAAAAAGGTTATTCTAAAATTAAATATTATATATCTATTTTTTAATTAAAGCTATAATAAGTCAACTATTTAACTATAAAGTAAACTTTAATAAGCGATATTTAAATTTCTTACGCTTTAATAATTATAAGACTAAATTTCGATATTCTTAAAAATTCGAAAAGTATAAATAGCGCTTTAAACTTTAAAAAAAATATCTTAAAATTTTAATAGAAAATAAAAAAGTAATTCTATATATTAATAATATATATCTATTTTTTTAATAAGAGAGATATAAGAGAGCGAGATTTTAATAATTACGAATATTAATTTATTTATTAATAATAAATTAATCGATCTAGTTAAAAAGTATAGAGTATTTAAATTAATAATTAGCTATATATATAAATTCAAGATATTTAAGCTTAACTATATTTTATTCTTTTATATATATTAATATAATTAGATATTTATATAAAAATAATATATAAACTTTAATTTAATTAATAAACTTAGCGAGATAATAGAATATCTTTATTATCTCGAGAGAAAAATTCTACTTCGATTTTACTCTATTTTATTAAAACTTTAATTTCAAATAAAGTAATATTAGATATTTTAAATCTCGATTTATTCTAATCTATTATATAATATAATTATATTAATAAACTAAGATTATAATTAAAATAGCTATTAAATCTTTAATATCTATAAATTAAGATTAATTTACTTTAATTAATTAATAGATTAATACTTTTATTAAGATTTATATATAAAAAATTAATATAGTATATTTAATTAATTAGAAGAAAGTTTTTAATTTAAATATTTTTAATATAAATTATTCGATTTACTTAATTAAATATTATATCTATATCTATATTAATAATTTAATTTACGCTATTTATATAAGAAATTTTCTTAAATTTAAATTTATTATTTATTATTATTAAAGTTATATAAGTTATTCGCGAAGATTATAAATTAAATATTATTTAAAAAAAATTATCTAAATCTTAAAATTTTAAATCTATAAGATTTATTCTTTAATTTTATTTTAAGAGTTTTTATAATATTTATAATATTTATAAATTATATTAATAAATTAAATATTTTTAAATTTATTATTTATAAGTAAGCTATATTTAACTAGCTATTTTAAATAAATTAAAAATCTTTTATAAAAAATAAATATAAATCTTTTATAAATAATAATATTTAATATTTTATCTAGATATCTTTTAAGACTTATATCTTAAAAGATAAATAAATTTATATCTTAAAATAAGATTTTAATAAAAAATTATTAAATTATTTAAAAATTTAAATAATAAAAGAATTATAATTATTATAATACTTTTATATTAATAATAAAGTTTATAAATTATAAAGCGATCTTTATATTTATAGCTATTTTAAATTAAAATATTAAGAAATAATTCTAAGTGAAATTATATATATAAATAATATATATATATAGTATAATAATAATCTAAACTATATAGGTCTATAGTGAAAGAAGTCTTTATAGTATTATAGTATTAAGGTATTAAGCTTAATTAAAACGTCTAGTAAAGAAATCCGTAACAAATGCCACCGAAGAAGAAAAATGACAGCGTTCTCGCTGCAGATATAGAGACGTTAGAGATATATCAGATGCCATAAACCTACTTCTTCCGATTCTTCTCTGAAATCTCTATGGCCAAATGCTAAATCCCTAACCGACTATATAGAGTATACGCTATTTATATATCTATATATCTATTCTTAATCTATAGCCTTTATATTATTAGTAAATATCTCGATATATAGTTACTACTATAATAATATCTATTACTAGATATAATATTCTTAATAATATCTTTTATATCTAAGAAAGAAGAACTCTATATATAAGAAGATAGTCTTTATATACTAATATACTAGATCGAATAAGTATTAGAGATAGCGTGTGTTGAGTTACCGATATATATCCTTCGCATATCGAATATAGCCGAGCGGGGAGGCGAGTTGAGAGGCGAGAAAAGAGGCGAGAAGAGAGGCGAGAAGAGAGGTAAGAGTAGGAAGTGGAGCACCGTTGAGGCGAGGGGAAGACTCTCTGCAATAGTGCATAGTAGCCTGGTGTGGAATAGTGGAGAGCGTGCCCGTATTGTCATTGTCGCTGCTGCTGGCGATGTTCTACTTCTCCGCAGTTTTCTCCGTAGATTTCTCCGCAGTTTTCTCCGTAGGTTTCTCCGCAGTTTTCTCCATAATTGACTATTGCCATGGCCTATGCTGAGGAGCGGTGACTTGGTACTCAGCAGGGCGGAATTTGGCTTTAATAGCTATTAGTCTAGTCTCGAAAGCTATTAGTTTAATCTCGAAGGCTGACATAGCCTAACTGATTGCGTTATCGATTACGGCAGTGATTATAACTTATAAGAAGACTATTTACTCTACTGTAAAGTTAGATATAGAGTTAAAAATGTGGCTATCGTACGTTATGATTTCAGTTAGTGGTAGAACGAATGGCTTAGTGAAAGGATCGCTGTAGACGAGGTTGATAGGGTTCGATTAGAAGCTAAACTAAGGCGAGATAGACGTCTAAGAGACTTTAAAGATACTATACTCGATGGGAGTAGTATTCTCTATAGATTTCTTCGATAGTAAGTAATATAGAATTTATATAGATATTAAATTAAGGCGAGATAAGCGAATATAACGAGAATAGCTAGTACTAAATCTAAATCGATCGAGATATTACTATTATTATTAAGAAATAATTCTAAGTAAAATTATATATATAAATAATATATATATATAATATAATAATAATATAAATATAGATTTATAGTAAAAGAAGTCTCTATAGTATTATAGTATTAAGATATTAAGTTTAATCGAGACGTCTAGTAAAGAAATTCGTAATATAAAATCTAAAATAAATAAATATTAAAATTATATTTTTATATAATAATATAAAAAAAAATTATAAATAATAGTTTAATAGCTTTAGTAAAAATAATATAAAAATTAATAAATTAAATAAGATATTTTATAATTTAATATAATTCTCTGAAGTTTAATATTAATTAATATATATAAAAGAATAAAATAGAGTTAAGTTATAAAATCTTAAATTTATATATATAATTAATTATAAATTATCGTAGATAAATAAATTAGTATTCGTAATTATTAAAATCTCTTACTTTATTTTCAATCTTTAATAACTTTATTATTTTCTATTTAAATTTTTAAAATTTCTTTCTTAAATTATAGATCGTAATTTACGCCTTTTAATAATAATAAAATAATAAATTTTAATCTTATAATTATTAAAGCGTAAGAAATTTAAATATTACTTATTAAAGTTCGCTCGATAGTCGAATAGCTCTAATTAAAAAATAAATATATATTATTTAATTTTAAAATAACTTTTTTATTTTCTATTAAAATTTTTAGACTTTTTTTTTAATTTATAGAAGAAAATATAAGCTTTTAGATCTTTTTTTAAATTTAATTTTATAATTATTAAAGCGTAAGAAATTTAAATATCGCTTATTAAAGTTCGCTTATTAAAATTTACTCGATAACTCTAATTAAAAAAGTATATAAATTTAATTTATAAATCTTTATTTATATGTATATAAAGAAGTTAAATCTTCTCTCTATTAAATTAAATAATAGTATATTTATAAATTTTAAAGAAAATATTATTATAGCGCTCTATATCGATAATATCTTAATTATTAATTTTAATAAAGATCGAGATTTAATAAATTAAAAAGAAACTTAATACGAAAGTTTTATATATTAAATTTAAATATAACGATTAAGAAAAATTATTATAGCGATATTCTTTATCTAAAATAAGAAACTTATATTATTTAACTTTTAAATTATTTTAATTATTAGAATCTTATATCGATATTAATATCTCTTAGAATTAATTATAAATTTATTTCTATTAAAAAAAGCTATATCGTCTAAAAAAATTATAAAAGAATTATTAATTGGCGATAGAATCTCTTATATATATTATATTTAATATATATCTCGATATCGTTAATATAATATAATTAGTAAATTACTATTTAATTAATTCAATTTTAATATATTAAAATACGATTATTTGAATTTTTTAATATTTAAAAAATATAATATATTATAAACTTATATATAAAAAACTTCTTTTAAAAATTTATTTAATTAGATTAATTTTAATTAGATTAATAATATAATTTTATATTTTATATTTAATTTATTTTTTATATAAAAAGTAACGTAATTAATTAGTTATTTAAATATTAAATTATTATAATATTATTTACTTATAAAATAGAATATATTAATTAAATATAAATTATTAAGAAAATAATTTAATTTAAAAACTTATTTAATTAACTTCTTTATCTTAACGATATAAACTTTAAAGCTATTATTATTTTCGATAATAATTAAAATATAATTATTCTAAATTTCTTTATAAGACATTTTAATTAGATTTAATATCTTAATACTATAATATTATAGAAACTTCTTCTATTATAAGTTTTCTATAATTTATTAATTATTATATTATATATATATATTATATATATTATATATATTTATAATCTTATTTAAAACTATTTCTTAATAATAATTACTTTTATAAAGAATAATTAATTTTATATTAATATTAAATATATTAATATCGCTTATTATTTTATATAAGAAGATATTAATAACATTATTATAAATATATAATATATTTCTATTAATAGATAGATAGCTAATAGATTTATTTAAACTCTTTATTTAAATAAATTTATTATTCTTTTAAAATATCTTTAAATTAAAAATTATATTTACTTATTCTCTAAATAATTACTAATTTTATTACTATTTTAATATAATTTTAATATAATTTTATTTTAATAATATTTAATAGAGAAGCTATTTTATTATATTTATATTTAAATCTAAAAAAATTACTTACTATCGCTTATTTTAAAAAAGTTATTTTATTAATTTTTATATTATAAGTATATTACTTAAATCGCTTATCGAGTTACTATATTAAACTTAATACTTTATAAACTTACTATTTTATATTAAAATAGCTATTTCTTTAACGCTATTACTATTATTATTATTAAAACTTCTAAAACTCTTTTAAAAAATTTATATCTATTTATTATTAATATCTTAAATATTATATTTTTAAATTATTATTATTAGCTATTATTATTAAAAACTAGTTATTTAAAATAATTTTATAAAGATTTTATAGTCGACGATATATAGTTAGAAGAATTTCTTTTAATTATTTTATCTATTTATTAATATATATAATAGATTAAGATAGAGTTAAGTTAGAAAATTTTTAAATTATATATATAACTAATTATAAACTTAGAGTTATTACGCTTTTTAATTATTAATAAAATTTATAAATAATTTATAAATAATTTAAATAATTTAAAAAAAGATTTATAATAAATATTAAATTTAACTTTTTCTTAATTTAATTTAAATTAATTTAAAATTAATTAATTTTTTAAAAATTAGTATATATAAAAGAATAAGATAGGGCTGAACTAGAAAACCTTGAATTTATATATGGAGCCAATTATTAATTTAGGGTTACTACGCTCTTTAGTTAGATCGGCTAAGTCAGCCCGCTAGCCCTCTCGAGCTCCCTTATCAAAAATTTATATATAGAAGTTTTACACTCTGAAATAATTAGCTTTCTACGAATGCTATTACTTCATAATTTCGTAAATTATAGAGCTCAGTTTACGCTTTCTAACGATATAAAAATTTCGAAGTTTAACCTACTATTAGTGGATTAAATAGATATTCAAATATCATGGTAGTCACACCAGACGCGTCCGAAATCGCCACCTGTTTATGTAACCATTCTTCTTTTACTATTCTATTAATTTATCAATATAAATATAATTATTCTCGATATCCCTCGCGGAAACATTACTAAACGCTTCAGACACGTATTCCTTCCGTTCGTCTTTTAAACCCCTTACTGACGCCCTCAGGCCATCCCCTCGACGAATCCGCTACTGCTGGCAATCGAGGCCGTAAGACCTACTACTGCTCATAAACGCGTTGAAAGGCCCTCAAAAAGAGCCCGAACGGATACGTCCTTCCCTATATACTCCTCTCAAGCCAGCGATAGGTGGATTAAACTGACATTTAAATATTGTAGTCACACTAAACGCGTCTGGGATCGGATAATAATCCTTCCACCTATTTGTGTAATTATTCTTCTTCCATCATTCTATCAATTCTATTAATTCTATCAATTCTACCAATTCCACCAATATGAATACATTTACCCTCGGTACCCTCGCACTTAGTTGAATAAGAGGAGGAACTACAACAGGCAAATGCGGAGAATACTGCGGAGAAACCAAGCGGCAACAAGGCCACCATCGTCAAGAACACGGCTCAGCTCTCCAAGATCCCACGTCATATGCTCTCCACGATTCCACATCAAATCATCACTCAGTAAGCGGAGAACACCACTGCAATTTGGCCTATCATCCCCACTGCATTAATATGGTACATCACTGCAGCCTCTGCAGGAGAAACATCGGACGATGCATATTTGGACAAATTGAAACCGTCCGATGTCTACAGCTATTTCATTATTCGAAAAATTTCCCTGCGGCAGAAGATATTGTGGGATTCACACCACTAATTGGCACGTTGTCTCCATTTCTTTTCGGTATTTCGATACTTCTTGCCATAAGGATATGGCCTTTCTCTGTTTTTTATAGGCAATTATTACAAATTAATCCTTTACACTCGATATACCTTTCTAATTAGGCCTTAGCGCGCCTCTCTCCGCGGCGTATATATATATCTATATATTATATAGATTAAATTAATTTTATAGTAATGAAAGTAGATTAAAAACGCACAGCAAGCGATTAGAGTTCGATTTCACTTAGAAAAATTTAACTCCATAAATTTAATTCATGGGCCTTTACTTGTCTATTATTAATATAATTTCTTTCTTTTTTATTAAAATTTTATTACGAAGATTATTATCGAAAGTTCTAAATATACGCTAAAACCCTTAACATTCTTAACATTTCTAGCATTTTAATAAATTTCTTAAATAGCTTTATAATCTATATACGATATTTTATATAATTATATATATACTAATTTACTCGATTAGCTAAATTATAGAGTCGCTTATTCTCTTCTTTATAACTCTTTTAATACTCGTTATCGTCTCGTAAACGAATAACTTCGATAATATATCTAGATATACGCTCTATTCACTTCTAAATTCTCTTCTATAATAATTTATACTTTTATTACGTTATTATCGCTACTATATATATAATAATATCGTAATTATATATCTTATATATATATAGTAATATCGCTACTATATACTTTATATATATATACTTTATATATATAATATTAATATAATATTTAAGATATTTAAGATATTTACTAAGAATACTAAGAGTTTTAAAGTTCTAATTCTAATATTTAGAACTTTCGATAGTAATCTCCGTATTATTATTTTAAATAATAAAACTTATTCTATACTTTTTAATAATTTAAAATTTATAAAATTTAATTTATAATTCTAAGTAAATCTTAAATTAAAATATTTTTACTTTTTAAAAATTAAACTTAATCTCGATATTAAAAAAATAAAAAAACTTTTTATAAATTTAATTTATAGATTTAAATCTATTTTTATATATATTCTTAAGTTATAAATTAATTAATTTTTAATATATATTATATATATAATTAAAAAATTATTTTTTTAAGAATTCGCTTTTCAATAAAAAGTAAAATTTAAATTATATTTAAATAAGAGCTATAATTTTATTTTATTTATATTAATTTAGATATTATAAATTTAAAATTTAAAATTTAAAATTTAATTTATATAAAAGAATATAGATATAGAGAATATAAAAGATATATTCTTATATTAGCTACTCGATATTATTTTAATTTAATTAATTAATATTAATTTAATTATTTAATTTAAATTTTATTTTAATTATTTAATATTAATCTTATTTTAATAATTTAATAAAAATTATTTAAATTATATTAAATTAATTAATTAATTTTAATATTATTAATACTAGATTTTATATTTATTAAAGTTCGCTTATAAGAGAATATATATAAAGAGAAGTTTTAAAATTTAAATTATATAACTTTTAATAATTATATAATATAATTATATAATATTTTTTTATTTATATATTAAAAATCTTTTATAATAATTCTATAATTAATATATTTATTATATCTTATTTTATATTTCTATAAGAAATTTCTTTAAATTTAAATTAATTAATTATTATTATTAAACTTATTAAAGCTATTTATAAAAACTATAAATTAAATATTATTTAAAAAATATTAGTTAAATATTTAAATTTTATAATTTTAAACTTATAAAATTTATTCTCTTATCTTTTTTTAATAATATTAAATTAATTAGAAATTAATAAAATCTTTTTAAAATAATTTAAAATAATTTAATATTAAGAATAGATTTTTTTTATTATAAAGTTTAAAATACGATTATTTTTTATAAGAGTTTAATATATCTATTTCTAAATTATATAAAATATTAAGAAAATAATAAATATTTTATATAGTACTTTTTTAAATATATTTATTTTATTTAAGAAATCTTTTATTTTATAAGAAAGTTATATATAAATTATATATATATAAAAATAATATTAAATAATAGATAAAATCTCTTTTAAGATACGCTAGATTTAAATAGATAAGAGAGTTAAATAATATATTAAGAATATAAAATATACTTATAATATCTTTTATAAATTTAAAAATTTAAAAATTTAAAACTTATTTTAGAGAAAAAATACTTTTAATTTAATTTAAATAATTTAATTTAATTTAATATTTTTAATAGTTAAAAGAATTTAATAGAAGTTATTATAAAGATATATATCTATATTATTAAAAGAAATAGAATTTTTTTAAATATTTTAAAGTATATAATTAATAGATTTAATTTTAAGATTTAATTTTAAAAAATAAATTTAACTTTAATTAATAATTAAATAAAATTTTATTTTATTAATATAATATAAGTAAAGACCTATAAATTAAATTTATAAAGTTGAATTTTTCTAAGTTAAATCGACTTTTAGTCTTAGTTCTAAGTTAAATCGAACTCTAATCGCTTACTATACGTTTTTAATCTACTTTTTTTATTATAAAATTAATTTAATCTATATAATATATAGATATATATATACGAAGAGAGGCGCGCTAAGATTTAATTAGAAAGATATATCGAGTATAGAGAATTAATTCGTAATAATTATCTATAAAAAATAGAGAAAGATTATATTCTTATAATAAGAAGTATCGAAATATCGAAAAGAAATAAAGATAATATATTAATTAATAATATAAATTCTATAATATCTTTTATCGTAGTAAAATTTTTCGAATAATAAAATAGCTATAGATATCGAACGGTTTTAATTCGTTTAAATATATATCGTTTCGAAGTAATAATTTAATATAGAATCGTAGAGAGTATATAACGTGAGATCTTAAAGAGCTAAGCCGTATTCTTAATAATAGTAGTTTTATTACCGCTTAGTTTTTTTATAATATTCTTTATAGTATTTTTCGTAATATTCTCCGTATTTATCTATTATAATTTCTTCTCTTACTTCTTAATATAATAGAGATAATAGATTAAGTTATAGTAGTATTCTTCGCTTATTAAGTAATAATTTAATATAAAATTATAAAGAGTATATAACGTGGGATCTTAAAGAGTTAAGTCGTATTCTTAACGATAATAATCTTATTATCGCTTAATTTCTTTATAGTATTCTTCGCATTTACCTATTATAGTTTCTTCTCTTATTTCTTCTTTTATAAAATATTAGATTAAGTAGCTAGCTAAGTAATTAACTAAGTAAATAACTAATATAATATAGAATCTTAAAGAGCTAAGCCGTATTTTTAACGATAATAATCTTATTACCGCTTGATTTCTTCGTAGTATTCTTCGCCTTTATCTATTATAGTTTCTTCTCTTACTTCTTAATATAGTAGAAATAATAGATTAAATTATAGTAGTATTCTTCGCTTACTAAGTAATAATTTAATATAAAACGACTAAGTTATAGTAATATTCTTCGCTTACTAAGTAATAATTTAATATAGAATCGTAGAGAGTATATAACGTAGGATCTTAAAGAGCTAAGCCGTATTCTTAACGATAATAGTCTTATTATCGCTTAGTTTCTTCGTAATATTCTTCGTATTCGTCTATTATATTAACTTCTCTTATACTAGCTAAGTAAATTAATATAAGATTATAGAGAGTAAATCTATTATATTACTACTACTAATTCTATAAATTATAAAATTAATAATAATAATAATTAATATAAAAGAATTATTATTAAAATTAAAATTAACTTCTTATTAATTAAATTTAAATTAATTTAGAATTAATTAATATTTTAGAAATTTATTACTATTATACTTTCTCTTTTTTTCAATAAATTTTTATTAAATTTTCTTTAAACTATAAAATTTATTTTATACTTTTTAATAGTTTAAATTTTTAAAAATTTAATTTTATAATTTTAAATAAATCTTAAATTAAAATTATTTTACTTTTTAAAAATTAAATTTAATCTTAATATTAAAAAAAGAAGATTTAATTACTTTTTATAAATTTATTTTATAAATTTATTTTTATTCTTAAATATTTAATTAAATATATTATTTATATTTTTATTTTTATTAAAAATATTAATTTTTATAATAAATAATATTTTTTTTAATTATAATACTCTAATATAAATATAATAATTAATATTTTTAATATTTTTAATATTTTTTAATTTTATTTATTTAATAATAATTTTATTTAAATATTATATTAATTTATTAATTTTTTTAAAAAGAATTATTATAATTAAATATATATTTTAATAATATATATAAAAAATTATATATATATTTTTAATATAATCTTTTTATTTTAAAGTAAATTAATATATTATTTAAATTAATATATATAAAAGAATAAGATAGAGCTAAGTTTAAAAATCTTAAGTTTATATATATAGTTAATTATTACTTCGAGTTCGCTACGCTCTTTAATTAAATCGACTAAGTTATCGCGAGTAAATAAATTAGTATCCGTAATCATCAAAATCTCGTTCTTTCGCGTCTCTCATATTAAAAAAATAGATGTACGTTATTTATAATAGTAATAACTTTTTTATTTTCTATTAAAATTTTGAAATTTTTGTTTTAAATTTTGAAGCGCTATTTGCGCTTTTCGAATTTTTAAGAATTTTAAAATTTTGTCTTATAATTATTAAAGCGTAAGGAATTCAAATATCGCTCATCAAAGTTCGCTTACTAAAGATCGCTTATGAAATTTACTCGATAGCTCTAATTTAAAAAATAATTATAAATTTAATTTATAGACCTTTACTCGTATATTATATAAAAATATTAATATATAATATAAATACTTTATATATATAAATTTAAAGATTAATAAAATATTTATAAAATTAATAAATAATATTTAATATATAAACTAGCTAAAGCGAATTTAGAAGAAAAAATTTATATTTATATTTTATAATATATAATTTAAATATTAATTTTAAAAAAAAAATTATATATATAAATTTTATTAAAAACTTTAATAGTTTTTTTATTAAATTTTTAATTTTTAATATATAATTATATCGATTTTTTTTTTATTTTTTAATAAATAATATTAATAAATTTTTTTTAATATAATATTTAAATAAAATTTACTTATTATAAATTTATTATATAATTTATTATAAATTAAATAATTTTTAAATAATTTATTAAATAATAAGTTTATAAAATACTTAATTTAATTATATATATTAAAGTTTATTAAATAACTCTTTTTAAATTATAAATAATTATTATAGTAATTAATATTATAAATTATCTTATATTTATTATTATATCTTTTATTTATTTCTTATTATTTAAATTAAAAAATATTTAAATTAAAAATTAAAAATTAAAAAAATTAAATATAATATTATATTCTCTTATATCTATAATATATATTATTAAAAAAGATTTACTTTTTTTAATTATTTATAAAATTAAAAATTATATTATATTTTTTATATAAAAATATTTAATTATTATTAATAATATATATTATTATTAAGACGTATTTAAATTTAAAAATTTAAATTTTTTATATAAGAAACTATAATATAAAGATTTTCTTATTATTAATATTTATTAGAATAATTATTTTACACTTTTTACTTAATATAATAATCTTATTTTTTAATAATAAAAAGTAAGATTATTATTTAATTAATAATATATTTAATACTATAATAATAAATTTTAAACTTTATTTATTTTTTATTAAAATTATATTTATATTTTTTATTATTTATAATATATTTAAAATATTTAAAGAAATATTTTTTATTTTAATTATTTATTATTATAATATTATTTTAATAAAAAATATTTTAATTTTAATATAAGAGTTATTTTATTATCTTTAAATTTAATTTATATAAATTTTTAATTTTATAATATTAAAGAGAATAAACTTTTCTTTTAATCTTATTAATTATATATATATTATTTTTTAAATTTAATATATTATAAATTATTACTTTTTTAATTATTTATTTTATTA
Source organism: Letharia columbiana (assembly GCF_014066305.1). Lineage (NCBI taxonomy): Eukaryota > Fungi > Ascomycota > Lecanoromycetes > Lecanorales > Parmeliaceae > Letharia > Letharia columbiana. The sequence continues at coordinate 88,979 of NW_023501148.1, read as the reverse complement.
TTAAAATAAATTTTATTTAAAATAAAAAACTCTCTTATTTTTTATAATCTTTATTTTATATTTTAATATTATTATAATAATATAATATAAGTAATAAATTAAATAATCTTCTTTATTACTTTTAATTTTCTCTCTATCTATTCTTTTATTTTATAAATTTTTTATATATTTTAAATTAATTATATAATAATCTTATTATAATTAAAATATAATAAATTAATTATTAAAATTAATTATTAATTATATATCTCTTATAATTACTTTAATTAATTAATAATATATATATAAAAAATAAATTATAAATTATAAATTTAATTTAAATATTTAATTTAATATTCTATTTAAATAAATTTCTTAATTTCGCGTAATATTATATTTTTAATATTAATTAAAAGAGTAAAAAATTAAAAATATTTTTTATTTATATAAAAATCGATATAAGATATTAAGATAATAAAATTATTATAATTTTAAAAAAATATAATTATTAAATATTTTTAAAATATTAAATATTAAATATTTTAATAATATTTATTTTTTTATAATTTAAATTTTAATAATAATTTTATTATTTATAAAAGATTTAAATATTAAAAATAATATTAAAAATTTATAATAAAAATTTATATTATTATATTATATAATATCTAATTTAATATTAAATTAAAATTTAGATTTAATATTATATTTTCTTTATAAATTAATAATTAAATTAAATAATTATATATTATTTTTAAATATTATTTTTAATTATATTATAATTATAAATAAAATAATTAATTTAAATTTTATTAATAAAAATATTTTAAAATAAAAATAAATAAAATTTAAATATTATTAATAGAATATATAAAAAATTTAAAAAAAAATTTAAAAGTAGAATTTATAAAAAGAAAATTTATTTTAAAATAAATAAAATAATTATATATTTTAAAATTATATTTAAAAGAATTATAAAAGTAAATAGTAAAGTAATAAATAAAGTATTATAATAAGAATTTAAATATTAATATAAAATTTAAATATATATATTTTATACTTAAAGAAGAAATTTAATTATAAAATATTTAAATATTTAAAATATTTATTAAAATAAAAATATTTAAAATTTATTAATAAAGTTTATTTATATTATTTATTAAATTATAAATTATATAAATAAAATAAATATTTTAGAGAAATCTTAAATACGCGTAAGTTTTTTTTTTAATTATTAATTTATTTTTATTCTTATAATTATATATTTAAATCTTATAATTATATAATTATTATATAATTTTATTTAAAAAAAATTATTTTATAATTTTAATAATTTTATTTATATAAAACTATTTAATTTAATTATAATAAGTAATTTATAAGCTAATTTTATTAATTTATATAATAAATTTTTTTTATATCTTATTAATAATATTTTTAATTTAATTAATATTTTTTATTAGAATATAATAATATATATATAAGAGTAAAATAAAGTTAAATTAGAAAATCTTAAATTTATATATATAATTTACTATTACTTTAAGATTATTATATCTTTTAACTAGATTAATTAAATTATTATAAAAAAATTAATTAGTATTTATAACGATTAAAATCTTTTACTTTACTTTAAATTCTTTAATAACTTTATTATTTTCTATTAGAATTTTAAGATTATTTCTTAAAAATAGAGAGTAAATATTACGCTTTTTAATATTATAAAGATATTAAAATTTAATCTAATAATTATTAAAGAATAAGAATTTAAAATATTATTTATTAAAGTTTAAAGTAATTAAAAAAAAAAAATTATTTTTAAAATAACATTTTTATTTTCTATTTAAATTTTAAGATTCTTATTTTAAATTATAGAACGTAATATAAGCTTTTAAATAAATAAAAGAATTTTAAAATTTAATCTTATAATTCTTTAAAAGTAAGAAATTTAAATATTACTTATTAAAGATTACTTATTAAACTTAATAGCTCTAATTAAAAAAAACGATTATAATTTTATTTTATAAATCTTTACTCGTTTATTATATAATTAAATAATTATAATATTAATATTAATATTAATAAAAATTCTAATAAAAAAAATTATTATTAAAGCGTTAATCTAATAATTCTTTATTAATAAATAAAATCTTTTATTTTATAAACTTAACTTAAATTTAATATTATTAATTATTAAAAATTAATATTAAAAAATTAATATAATTAAAATATATAATAAATAAAAATATTATTATAATTATAGTAATAATTATTATTATAATTTAAAGTATAAAAAGATATATAATATATAATATTTTAAAAATTATATTTTTTAAAAAAAATTTAAAATTTTAAAATTTTTAAATTTTATATTAACTTTTATATAAATAATTTAATTTAATTTAATTTTTTTAATTAATATTAAAAGATAAATTTAGAAATATATTAAAAATATAATAATATATAAAACTAGAGAATCTATTTAAATAAAATATTAAGAGTAATATTTAAATTAAGTTTATAATTTAATTATTAAGTTTTATAATATAAGTCGCTAGTTAATTAAAATAATAATAAAAAAATTATAATTAATAATTAATTTTAATAATTAATTTATTATATTTTAATTATAATAAGATCGCTATATAATTAATTTAAAATTTATAAAAAAATTATAAAATAAAAAAATAAAGATTTTTTTTTAAAAATAATAAAGAAGATTATTTAATTTATTATTTATATTATATTATTATAATAATATTAAAATAAAAAATAAAGAATATAGAAAATATTATTATAAAATCTATTATATTTAATTTTCTTATAAACTATAAATTCTTTTATACTATAAATAATATATTAAAATTAAAATTATATTAAAAGAAATTAGTTTAAATATAAAGTTTAATAAATTATCTCTTTATATTATTAAGCTTAAAGAATTTAAAGGTTTTTAAATATAATAATAAGATATATATTAATATCTTATAACGTAATATTTTATTAAAATTATTAAAATTAAAGAAAAAATTATTTTATTATTTTTATTTTTATTAAAAATACGCTTAACGCTAAAGTTATAGAATTTATTAATATTATTAAATATAAAATTATTAAATAAGAGTTTAAATATTATTTAAATATTAATATTATTTAAAATTATCTTAATAATAATCTATTAGCGAATTTAAAAAGTTAAATTAATATTTATCTTCTATAAAAATTATTATTATTATTAATAATATATTTTAATATTTTAATACTCTTAATAGTCTTTATTAATAATTACTTAAATTAAATTTTTAATAATATAAAAATATATCGAATTTTATAATTTTTTTTAAAGATATTTATATTAATATTATTAATATATTATTTAATTAAAGTTATAGAATTTTTCTTTTCTTTTTTTCTTTTATATTAAATTAAATAAGATTTATAATATCTATTTAATCTATTATATTTAAAATTATAAATAAGATAAATAAGATAAATATAGAGTTTATCTTCTAATGAAAATATATTATTATATAATTTATTTAGATAATTATAAATTTATCTTTTAAGTATATTAAATTTAATTATATCTTTATTATTTAATATATTTACTATTTTATTTTAATAAAATTTAAATTCTATTATTCTTATTAAGTTATAAAAAGAAATTATATTTAATTTACTAATTATATAATTTAAAAGTATATTAAGTATTATATTAAAATAAAGTATAATTTATTTAATAAAAAGATTAATATAATAATAATAATAATAATAATAATAATAATAATAATAATAATAATAATAATAATAATAATAATAATAATAATAATAATAATAATAATAATAATAATAATAATAATAATAATAATAATAATAATAATAATAATAATAATAATAATAATAATAATAATAATAATAATAATAATAATAATAAATAATAATAATATATATAAAAAAGAATAAGATAGAGCTAAGCTTAAAAATCTTAAATTTATATATATAGTTAATTATAGATTCGTTAAATTTACGCTTTATAGTTAGATATTATAAGTAAATAAAATAACGTTCGTAATTATTAAAAATATCTTCTTTTACTTTTAATTATATAATAACTTTACTATTTTCTATTAAAACTCTAAGATTCTTTTTTAAATTATAGTTCGAAACTACGCTTTTTAATAACGAAGAAATTTTAAAATTTAATCTTATAATTATTAAAGCGTAAGAAATTTAAATATCGCTTATTAAAGTTCGCTTATTAAAGTTCGCTTATTAAAGTTTACTCGATAACTCTAATTAAAAAATAGATATATATTATTTAATTTTAAAATAACCTTTTTATTTTCTATTAAAATTTTAAGATTTTATATTTAAATTCTAGAACGTAATATAGACTTTTATATAAAAAAAGAAGAATTACTAAATTTAGTCTTATAGATATTTAAAGATAAGAAATTTAAATATCGCTTATTAAATATCGCTTATTAAAGATCGCTTATTAAAGATCACTTATTAAAATTTACTCGATAGCTCTAATTAAAAAAAATTATAAATTTAATTTATAAATCTTTACTCGTTTATAATAAAAGTTTAAATTTAATAATAAAAAGAATAAAAATAAAGATTATTATAATTTTATTAATATTAAAAAGAGATATATATTATATATATCGCTAAACTCGATAGCTTTTCTATATAATAGACTTTAAATTATAATTATTTATAGTACTTTACTCTCTATTAAAATAGTTTTATTAAATATTATTCTCTTATAATTAAAAATATTATAAATACTTTTATCTCTATTAATATTAATAAAGTATATTTTAACGAGTAAAGACTTATATATTAAATTCGTAATTTTTTTTTAATTAAAGCTATCGAGTAAATTTAATAAGCGAACTTTTAATAAGCGATATTTAAATTAATTATCTTTAAATATTTATAAATTTAAATTTAGTAATTCTTTTTTTATATAAAAGCTTATATTATATTTTATAATTTAAAAAAGAAATTTTAAAATTTTAATAGAAAAGAAAAGAAAAAAATTAAAGTTAAATAATATATATTTAATTAAAACTATTCGACTATCGAGCGAACTTTAATAAGCGATATTTCTTTAATAATTATAGACGCTAATTTATTTACTCGCGATAACTTAGTTAATTTAATTAGAAAGTATAATAACTCTAAATTTATAATTATTTATATATATAAATTTAAGATTTTTAAGCTTAGCTTTAACTTATTCTACGAGTAAAGGTTTATAAATTAAATTTATAATTATTTTTTTAATTAGAGCTATCGAGTAAGTAGATAAGCGATCTTTAGTAAGCGAACTTTAATAAGCGATATTTATTAAGGTTTTTAAGCTTAGCTCTATCTTATTCTATTATATATACTAATTATATATACTAATATTATTATCGATAATAAAAAGAAGAAATTAATTCTTATTAACGTTCTTTATTTTTTTAAATTATCTCTAAATTTAATTTCTTAAAAATAATTAATATATAATAATTTATTTATAAAATTTATTTTAAATAATATTAAAATTAATTATTATAATATTATTACTTAATTATAGAAAAATAATCTATATATCTTTTAATAAAAAAGATAAATTTATATTAATATTATTTAAAGTTAAATTAATATTAAAATTAATATTAAAATATTAAAAGTTTATTATATTTTAGATTATTTCGAAATATAAAAAAAAAGCTAATTCGATAAATAATAATATTTTTATCTCTATTAAATCTAATATCTCTAACTTTAACTTTAATTCTAACTTTTATAAAAAAGATTACTCTTTAATATTTTTATATAGATTATTTAAAGTATTAAAATATTCGAAAATTTATTAAAATATTTAAAATATAGATCTTATTAAAAAGATTATAAAAATAAAGTTTTATATTTTATATACTATTAAAAAGATAAAGAATATATTATATAAATTCTATATTTATCTCGAGAAAAGATTAAATAATTTAATTTATAGTAATATTTATAGTTTTATTATTCCTCGCGATTTTAATAAAGAGAAATATTTTATTATCTTTTTAAATAAGTATATATAATAGAATAAAATAAAGCTAAGTTATAAAATCTTAATTTGATATATATAATTAATTATAAATTTAGAGTTATTACGCTTTTTAATTAGACTAGCTAAATTATCGCGAATAAATAAATTAATATTTATAATTATTAAAATCTCTTATTCTACTTTTAACCTTTTAATAACTTTACTATTTTCTATTAAAATTTTAATTTTTTTTTAAATTATAAAGCGTAGATTACGCTTTTAAATACTTTAAAAAATTTAAAATTTAATCTTATAATTATTAAAAAGTGAGATACTTAAATATCGCTTATTAAAGATCGCTTATTAAAGATTACTTATTAAAAATCGCTTATTAAAGATTACTCTCTAAAGATCGCTTATTAAAATTACTCGATAAATCTAATTAAGAAAATAATTATAAATTTAATTAATATATCTTTACTCGTTATTATAATAAAGATTATAAAATTAAGATTATTAAATAAAAAAGCGATATCTTTATAATCTTTAAGCGCTTTTAACTTTATAATAAATATAATAATTATATTATTAAATATCTACGAAGTAATTATAAAGACGAGTATAAGAATTATAATTTTAATATTTATTATATTAATTATAATAAGCTTTAAAGATTAATTTAATTAGAGAATCTCGAATAGAATAAAATCGTTAAATAAATAAATTAAATTATCTTTATTATTATTATTAATATTATTATAAAGAATATTAATATTAATTAAAGCTTTTAATTAAAGCTTTTAATTAAAGCTTTTAATTAAAGCTTAAAATAATAATAGCGAATTATAATTATAATTATAACTCTATTATAAATTATAAACTTACTTTATATAAATCTTATATTAAATACGAGTAAAGATCTATAAATTAAATTTATAATTATTTCTTTTAATTAGAGCTATCGAGTAAATTTAATAAGCGATCTATTAATAACTTAGCTAAAAAAACTCTAGTTTCGAAGATATCTGCGCTTAAGCTAAATACTTCTATTTAGATCTAAATATCTATCTATAGAGCCCTCGTAGGGCCCTCGTAAGGCTGCTGCTAATACGATCTTTAATAAGCGATATTTAAATTCCTTACCTTTAAAGAATTATAATATCAAATTTTAAAAAAAACTTCATATTTAAAAAGCGTAAATTGCGACTATAATTTAAAAAAAGATCTTAAAATTTTAATAGAAAATAGTAAAGTTATTAAAGAATTAAAAGTAGAATAAGAGATTTTAATAATTACGAACGCTAATTTATTTACTCGCGATATCTAATTAAAAAGCGTAGATCTATCGAATTTATAATTAACTATATATATAAATTTAAGATTTTCTAATTTAGCTCTATCTTATTCTTTTATATATACTAATAAATCTTATTTATTATTTATTAAATATATTAAAATTAAAATTTATCTATAATAAAAAAACTAGCTATTAAATAAAAGAAATAATAATATTATATATAAAAAGATATTCTCGTAAACTATAATAGCGATTATATTTTTTAATTACTATTATTAAATACTATTATTAAATACTATTATTAAATATTATTATTAAATACTATTATTAAATACTATTAATAAGTACTATTAGTAAATACTATTAGTAAATACTATTATTAAATACTATTATTAAATACTATAATTTTCTACTATTATTAAATACTATTATTATATATTTATTAAAAGTTATATAGAGTAAAAAAAAGAATAAACTCTTATTTAATTCTATATTTTTTTAATTATTAAATAATTTAATAATAATAAAAATATACTTAAATCTATAACGTCTCTCTTAATTAGAATCTTTTATCTATAAATATAATAAATATAGATAAACTTATTTAGTTATTTAGATTTATTCTAAAATCTTTAAAGTTTATAAAAACTTCTTTTAACTTTAACGTAAATACTTCTATTATTATATCTTAGTTTATTTTAATATTATAAGATAATATACTCTTATATCTTAACTATTCTTATTAAATTTCTTAAAATCTATTTTTAAATTCTTTTATACTATATATTATAATTATTTAAACTATAAATATAAAGCTATATAAGTCGAAGAATTATAAAAAAAAAAAAAAATTATAAATAATAAAAAGACGATATAATAAAAGAATTCGAGTCGCTAAAAAAGAATAATATTTAAGCTTTTATCGATTTACTCTATAGACGTATTATACTTTATAATAAATAAATTTATATCTTAAAATATAGCTTAATAATAAAGTTATTCGCTATAAGACTTATTAAGTAGTATATAATTTTAAATAACGCGAAAATTTAGATTATAATAAAAGAATTATTTTAATTACTAAATCTATATTCTATAAGATTATCTTTATCTTAATTATTATTAAAAATTAAAAATTAAAATAAATAAATATTATAATCGCTTTTCTCTATAAGAATATTAAAGAGAAAATCTATATAGAATAACTTACTAATTTTATTTTAGAGAAATACTCTTAATAAGTTTATAAGCTTAATAAGATATTTTATAATTTAAAGTAATTCCCGCGTATATAATATAATATTTTTATTAATTATATATAAGAATTTAGTTTTATTTTTATTAATATTAATTATAATATATTATTAATATTACTCTTTATATAAATAATTTTTTCTATTAATTCTTTTTAATTTAATATTTAGCGAATTAAGAATACGCTTAATATTAAATTTAAAATAAATAATTTAAATCTTTATAACTATAATTTAAATATAATTATAATTTATAATTATATTAATTAAATATTATATTTAAATTAATTAGCTTAAATGAAATAACTTTCTAAATATTATAAACTATAAAGATTTAAATTAAATAATTTACTTTTATAAATATTAATATATAATCGCTTCTTATCGAGAGAAATTATATAATATTTATTAAATTATTAAAAATATATTTAATTAGCTATTAGATTTTTTATATATATAATTTAATATTTAATATTTAATATTATATTTACTATATTAATAATACTATAATATTTTTTAAACTTTATTAAAGTCTATTATATAGCTATTAAATATATCTCTTAATATCTTATTTATAAGAACTTACTTTAAAGTTTAATTAATTATATTAACTTTAATTAAATTAATTTATAATATTTATAAATTAAATTAAATTTATATTATAATTTAAAAAGTAAAATAATTAATTAATCTTTTAAGTAATAAGCTATTATTATATTATCTATTTATAAAATTAAATATATTAATTAAATTTAAATTATAAAGAAAATTATTTAACTTTAAAAATTATTTAATTAAATTTATCTTAATAAATTACTTTAAATTTCTATTATCTTTAATAATAATAAAAGTAAAATTATCTTAGTAGAAAGTTCTTAATATTATTATTAGATTAAGTATATTAATATTTAATATTATTAAATATATAATTAAATTAGTATATATAATAGAATAAGATAGAGCTAAGCTTGAAAACCTTAAATTTATATATGCAGTTAATTATTAATTCGAATTCGCTACGCTCTTTAATTAGACCGGCTAAGTTAGCCCGATAGCCCTCTCGCGCCTCTCTTATTAAAAATTTATATATAGAAGTTTTATACTTTAAAGTACTTAGCTTACGATATATATAGTTACTTTATAATTTCTCAAATTATAAAGCTCGCTTTACGCTTTCTAACGCTATAAAAATTATAAAGTTTAATCTACTATTAATAGATAAAACTAACATTTAAATATAATAGTTATAGTAGTTATATTAGACGCGTTCGAAATCGAATAATAATTCTTTCATCTATTTATTATTCTTTTACTATTCTATTAATTCTATTAATTCTATTAATTTCACTAATATAAATATAATCGTCTTCGATATTCCTCGTCTAATTAAAGCCCCTTATTAACGCTCTTAAACTATCTCTTAACGAATTCGCTATTACTAATAATTAAGATTATAAGCGAGCTTAATAGCTATCTACTACTACTTATAAACGCGTTAAAAAACTCTTAAAAAGAGCTCGAACGGATATATTCTCTTCTATATATTTCTTCTAAGTCAGCGATAAATAGATTAAACTAATATTTAAATATTATAGTTATATTAAACGCGTTCGAGATCGGATAATAATCCTTTCACCTATTTATATAATTATTCTTCTTTTACTATTCTACTAATTCCACTAATATGAATACATTTACCCTCGATACCCTCGCACTCAGTTAAATAAGAGGAGGATCTATAATAGGCGAATACGGAGAACACTATAAAGAATATTGCGGAGATAGTAATCAGCAGCAGTGACATAATAGGCCTACTCTCTACGGTCTTACATTAATCCACTTAGCCAGTATAAGAGAAGTCACTACAGCAGGCGAATACGGAGAATACTACGGAGAAATCAAGCGACAATAAGGCCCTCAGCACTAATAAGAATAGGCTCAGCTCTCCAAGATCCCACGTCATATACTCTCCACGATTCCATATTAAATCATTACTTAGTAAGCGGAGAACACCACTATAACTTAACCTATTATCCCCACTACATTAAGAAGTAAGAGAAGGAACTATAATAGATAAATGCGGAGAACACTACGAAGAAATCAAGCGGCAATAAAACCACCATCGTCAAGAACACGGCTCAGCTCTCCAAGATTCCACGTCATATGCTCTTCACGGTTTTATATCAAATCATTACTTAGTAAGCGGAGAATACCACTGCAACTTAGCTATTCCACATCAAATCATCACTTAGTAAGCGGAGAACACCACTGTAACTTAGCCTATTATCCCCACTATATTAAGAAGTAAGAGAAGGAACTATAATAGATAAATACGGAGAATACTGCGGAGAATACTATGGAGAATACTACGGAGAAACCAAGCGGCAATAAGGCCACCATCGTCAAGATAGCTCTTCAAGATTCCACGTTATATGCTCTCCACGGTTCTATATTAAATTATCACTTCGAAACGATATATATTTAAACGAATTGAAATCGTTTAATATCTATAGCTATTTTATTATTCGAAAAATTTTACTACGGTAGAAGATATTATAGGATTCACACCACTAATTAGCACGTTATCTTTATTTCTTTTCGATATTTCGATACTTCTTACTATAAGAATATAATCTTTCTCTATTTTTTATAGATAATTATTACACCTTTCTAATTAGGCCTTAGCGCGCCTCTCTTCGCATATATATGCCTATATACTATATAGATTAAATTAATTTTATAGTAGTAAAAGTAGGTTAAAAACGTATAGTAAGCGATTAGAGTTTGATTTAACTTAGGGCTGAGACTAAAATTCAATTTAACTTAGAAAATTCCAACTTTATAAATTTAATTTATAGGCCTTTACTTGTTATTAATAATAATATAATCTTAAATATACTTTTATTAATAAGTAGATAATTTATAAACTTATTAAGACTCTATATAAAAATAAATTTAATTTCTTTTAAGAACTTATTAGACTAAAATCTCGTTTATAAAATAATAATTTTTTATATCTTAATAATATACTTATTATTAAGAAAGAATCGATAATAATATCTTTATTAGTTAAAAGAATATAATAGAATATAATTTATTAATCTATTATATTATAGTCTAACGAGTAAAGATTTATAAATTAAATTTATAATTTTTTTTAATTAGAGCTATTAAGTAAATAGATAAGCGATCTTTAATAAGCGAACTTTAATAAGCGAGTTATTCGACTATCGAGCGAACTTTAATAAGCGATATTTAAATTTCTTACGCTTTAACAATTATAAGACTAAATTTAAAAACTCTTTTTTTATCTAAAAGTCTATATTTCGTTTTATAATTTAAAAAAAAAATTTTAATAGAAAATAAAAAAGTTATTCTATATATTAATAATATATATCTTCTTTTTTAATAATTATAAGTAAAGGCCTATGAATTAAATTTATAAAGTTGAATTTTTCTAAGTTAAATCGAATTTTAGTTTTAGTTCTAAGTTAAATCGAACTCTAATCGCTTACTATGCGTTTTTAATCTACTTTTATTATTATAAAATTAATTTAATCTATGTAACGGAGAGAGGTGCGCTAAGGCTTAATTAGGAAGATATATTAAGTATAAAAGATTAATCCGTAATAATTGCCCATAAAAAAAAAGAAAGGCTATATCCTTATAATAAGAAGTATCGAAATACCGGAAAGAAATAAAGACAACGTGCTAGTTAGTGATGTGAATCCCACAATATCTTCTGCCGTAGTGAAATCTTTCGAATAATAAAATAGCTGTAGACATCGGACGATTTCAATTCGTTCAAATATACATCGTCCGATGTTCCTCCTATAGAGGCCGTAGTGATATACTATATTAATACAGTAGAGATGATAAGCTAAGTTACAGTGATATTCTCCGCTTACTAAGTAATAATTTAATGTGGAACTATAGAGAGCATATAACGTGGGATCTTGGAGAGCTGAGCCGTGTTCTTGACGATGGTGGCCTTATTACCGCTTGGTTTCTCCGCAGTGTTCTCCGCATTTGCCTATTGTAGTTCCTCCTCTTACTCCTTCTCTTATAGAGTATCAGACTGAGTAGCTAGCTAAGTGGCTGACTGAGTGAATAACTGATATGACGTGGGATCTTGGAGAGCTGAGCCGTGTTCTTGACGATGGTGGCCTTGTTGTCGCTTGGTTTCTCCGCAGTATTCTCCATAGTGTTCTCCGCAGTGTTCTCCGCAGTGTTCTTCGTAGTATTCTCCGCATTTGCCTGTTATAGTTCCTCCTCTTACTTCTTAATATAGTGGGGATGATAGGCTAAGTTATAGTGGTATTCTCCGCTTGCTAAGTAATAATTTAATATAGAATCGTGAAGAGTATATAACGTGGGATCTTAGAGAGCTGAGCCGTGTTTTTAACGATGGTAGCCTTATTACCGCTTGATTTCTCCGTAGTATTCTCCGCATTTGCCTATTATAGTTCCTCCTCTTACTTCTTCTTTTATAGAGTATTAGACTGAGTAGCTAGCTAAGTGGCTAACTGAGTGAATAACTAATATAACGTGGGATCTTAGAGAGCTGAGCCGTGTTCTTGACGATGGTGGCCTTATTGCCGCTTGGTTTCTCCGCAGTGTTCTCCGTAGTGTTCTCCGCAGTGTTCTCCGCATTTGCCTATTGTAGTTTCTCCTCTTACTTCTTAATGCAGTGGGGATAATAGGCTAAATTGTAGTGGTGTTCTCCGCTTGCTAAGTAATGATTTGATATAGAATCGTGGAGAGTATATAACGTGAGATCTTGGAGAGCTGAGCCGTGTTTTTGACGATGGTAGGCCTTATTGCCGCTTAGTTTCTCCGCAGTGTTCTTCGCATTTGTCTATTATAGTTTCTTCTCTTACTTCTTAATGTAGTGGGGATAATAGATTAAATTATAGTAATATTCTCCGCTTGCTAAGGGCCCCTTTGGCAACCAAATTCAAGCTTATATTTTCAAGAATTTCAGGTTAAAATATTAACTTTCTTTTCGAGCATAGGTATTATATATGCTAAGAATTTAAGGTTCGTAACGAAAATGCCCCCCTTAAGCCTTGAACAGCCCGTACTATTTTCGAATAACATTATAATAATTTTTAATATAAATCTAAAAGTGCATATTAAAGAGAATAACGTATTTATACTTCTATATTAATTACGTAAAATTTAAATCGCTTTTAATTTTAATATTAGTTATTTTCTTTAATAATTCACGTAGATATCGCTTTAATTTAGCGCACATTTTTTAAAAAACTAGAGTCGAAGTCGATTTGCAAATAAATATACTTTTTTATTCTTAAGACTGAAATAGATTTTAATCTTAACGCTAAGATTGTATAATATTTTAATACACGTATTCAGATCGTAAAGCTAGTATTTGACTAACGAAAATTAAAATATAGATTTTAATTACTAAAGGGGCTCTAAGTAATAATTTAATATAGAACCGTAGAGAGTATATAACGTGGAATCTCGAAGAGCTAAGCCGTGTTCTTAATGATAGTAGTCTTATTACCGCTTAGTTTCTTTATAGTATTCTTCGTAGTATTCTCCGTAGTATTCTCCGTATTTATCTATTATAGTTTCTTCTTTTACTTCTTCTCTTATAGAGTATTAGATTAAATAGCTAATTAAGTAATTAACTAAGTAAATTACTAAGCTAATAGAGTAGATAGTATTAACTAAGCGACTGATTAAGTAGTATATAGAGGAAAACGATGGCTATAAATCCGTTCGGGCTCTTTTTAAGAGCTTTCTAACGCGTTTATAAGTAGTAGTAAATAACTATTAGATTCGCTTATGGCCTCGATTGCTAAAAATAGCGAATTCGTATTAATAGAGACTCTAAGAGACGAGTAAAAGAGATATACGTGCCTAAAGCGTTTAGTAACGTTTTCGCGAGGGGTATCGAGAACGATTATATTTATATTAATAGAATTAATAGAATTAATAGAGTAGTAAAAGAATAATAGTTATATAAATAAATAAATAGATAAAAGAATTATTATTCAATCTCGAACGCGTCTAATATAGCTATTATAACTACTATATTTAAATATTTATTTTATTTATTAATAGTAGATTAAACTTTATTATTTTTATAGCGTTAGAAAGCGTATACTAAGTTTTATAATTTACGAAATTATAAAGAAATAGCATTTATAGAAAGCTAGTTATTTTAGAGTATAAAACTTCTATATATAAATTTTTAATAAGAGAGACGCGAAAGAGTTATCGGGCTAACTTAGTCGATTTAACTAAAGAGCGTAATAACTCTAAATTAATAATTGGCTATATATATAAATTCAAGATTTTCAAGCTTAGTTCTATCTTATTCTATTATATATACTAATAAATATTTATTAATTATAAATACTAATTTATTTTCTCGCGATTATTTAGTCGATTTAATTAAAGAGTATAATAACTTTAAATTTATAATTAATTATATATATAAATTTAAGATTTATAAGCTTAACTCTATCTTATTCTATTATATATATTAATAAGATATAAGATATTAAAATTTATATAATTCTATATCTAATATAATATAAAATCTTAATAATATATATTATGATATAATATATCTATAATATTATAATATAATATAAGTAAAGATTTATAAATTAAATTTATAAAGTTAAATTTTTCTAAGTTAAAAATCGAACTCTAATCGCTTACTATACGTTTTTAACTTACTTTTATTATTACGAAATTAATAAAGAAGATAAAAGCCTTAACTCTAAGTTAAATTAAACTCTACTTATTTTCTATATAGTATTTAATCTATTTAATTTACTTCTATTACTATAGATCGCTAACTAATTATATTCTTATTTAAAAAAGAAGTATTTACTTAATAATTAACTAAGTAAATAATTAATATAATATAAAATCTTAAAGAGCTAAGCCGTATTCTTAGTATTAAAAATCTTATTATCGCTTAATTTCTTTATAATATTCTTCGTATTTATCTATTATAGTTTCTTCTCTTACTTTTTTTCTTATAGAGTATTAAATTAAATAATTAATTAAATAGCTAATTAAGTAAATAATTAATATAATATAAGATCTTAAAGAGTTATATCGTATTCTTAATAATAATAATCTTATTATTACTTAGTTTCTTCGTAATATTCTTTATATTTACCTATTATAATTTCTTCTCTTACTTCTTCTCTTATAGAAAGAGTATTAGATTAAGTAATTAATTAAGTAACTAATTAAGTAAATAACTAAGTAACTAGCTAATAATCTAACTAAGTAAATTATTAAATTAATAGAATAAGTAATATTAATTAAGTAATTAATCGAGTATCGCTAGCTTAAGAGAAGTATATAGAGAAAGACGATAGCTATAAATTCGTCTAAGCTCTTTTTAAAAGTCTTTTAACGCGTTTATAAATAATAGTAAATAGTTATTAAACTCGCTTATAGTCTTAATTATTAATAGTAATAAATTTATCGAGAGATAATTTAGAGGCGTTAGTAAGAAATTTAAAAGATAAGCGAAAGAGATATATATCTTAGATATTTAGCAATATTTAATAGATTAATAGAATTATAAAAGAAATATAGTTAAAATAGGGTGATAAAGAATAAATAAAAGAGAAAGACGCGTTTTAAGAGATAGTATCGCTAGATTAAAAGCTATTATCGCTAGCTTAAAAGATAACTATAGAGAAAAACGTATTTATTCGAGCTCTTTTTAAGAGTCTTTTAACGCGTTTATAAGTAGTAATAAATAGCTATTAAGCTCGCTTACGGCCTCGATTATTAGTAATAATAAATTCGTCGAGAGATAATCTAAGAGCGTTAATAGAAGCTTTAAGAGATAGATAAAAGAGATATATATATCTAAAGCGTTTAATAACGTTTTCGCGAGAGATATCGAGAACGATTATATTTATATTAATAAATTAATAGAATAATAAAAGAAGAATAATTATATAAATAGATAAAAGAATTATTATTCGATTTCGAACGCGTCTAGTATAACTATTATAACTATTATATTTAAATATTTATTTAATCTATTAATAGTAAGTTAAACTTTATTATTTTTATAGCGTTAGAAAGCGTATATTAAGCTCTATAATTTACTAATTATAAAGAAATAGTATTTATAGAAAGCTAATTATTTTAGAGTATAAAACTTCTATATATAAATTTTTAATAAGAAAGCTTAAGAGGGCTAGCGGGCTAACTTAGTTAGTCTAGTTAAAAGACGTAATAATCTCGAATTAATAATTAGCTATATATATAAATTTAAGATTTTCTAATTTAATTCTATCTTATTCTTTTATATATACTAATAATATATATATAAGATATCTCGACTAGAACTTTTATATTTAAATATATTTATTCGATAAATTTAATATAATAGCTATTACTATTATATCTATTATTACTATATTTATTATTATTATATTTATTACTATTATCTCTATTACTATTATATCTATTACTATTATAATTACTACTATTATATCTATTACTATTATATCTATTATTATTATAATTACTATTATTATAAATATTACTATTATATCTATTATTAATAATAGCTATTTAAATAATAAATAATAATAGCTATAATAGTAATAGCTATTAAAATATTAGATATATAATATATAAAATAAACGAATTAATTCTCTAAAATCTCTTTAAGATTAGATTTTAAATATAGTATAAAATTAAATAATTAAAAAATACGATAATTAAAATATATAAGAGTTATATTTTAATAGTAGTTATAATAATAATAGTTATAATAGTAATAGCTATAATTAATTAGAATAATAACTAGAATAACTACTTATACTTCTAAATATAGAAATTCTAATCGAAATATCTTATATATATATTATTTTATAATATAATATAATAGATATATTATATTATAATATATATTATTAAGATTTTATATTATATTAGAAAAAAAAAAAAAATAATAATTAAATATAATATAATATTACTTAATATAAAATATCTTATAAAATATATTATATCTTTTTAACTAGTAAATATCTTATTTATATTCTAGTAATATACTTATTATTAAAAAAGAATCGATAATAATATCTTATTTATATTTTAGTAATACGTTTATTATTAAAAAAGAGTTAATTTTAATATTTTAAGAGATAAATAAATTTCGAGTAAATTAAGTCTTTTAATCTTATTACGTATATAAGAGCTTATTATTAATTAATTCTTATATCTTAAATAATCTATTTAAGCTATTTATCGAGCTATTATATTAAGCTTAATACTCTATAAACTTATCTTTTTATATCGAAATAGCTATTTCTTTAACGCTATTATTACTATTACTATTAAATCTTTAAAATTTCTTTAACTTTTTACTTTATTTATTCTATTTTAAATATTATAAACTTTTAAAATTAATTAATTTTTAATATATATTAAGTATATTAGAAATAAAATTTTTAAAAAATCGCTTTTTAATAAAAAGTGGAATTTTTATATAAGATAAATAAAATATTTCTTATATATATATTCTCTTTATCTTTATTACTCGATATTCGAATATAACTATTTACTTAAATAAAGAGAGTAAAAGAAGTCGAGATTTTTTTTCTACTTATTTAATTTAAGCTATATTTCGAGTATATAAGAGTATTAAAATATATTACCTAATTAAATTAAAAGATTTATCGAGATAAGAAAGATTTATTGAGACTTAGCGATATATATATTTATAATACTCTCTATAGTTAAATCCAATTAATTAAATATTATATTTATTACTTTTAATAGAAAGATTATTATATTATAATATAAAATAAAATAAAATAAAAGTTTTTAAATATCTTTTTTTAGAATATTATTTATAAAGATTTTTAATTTTAATTTAAATATTTTAATAATTAGATTAAGCTAATTAATAATACATTTATCGAATAAAAGATTTTTAATAATTTTAATTTATTTTAAATTATAAATAAAAGTTATAAAGAGATTTAATTAGTTAAACTTAATAGATAGAATAATAATATTCTAATAAATTTATTTTATAAATTATAAATTTTCTTAATAGAAGAAAGAAAAAAAAATATATTAATATATATAATAGAATAAGATAAAGCTAAGTTTAAAAATCTTAAATTTATATATATATATAATTATTAATTTAAGTTCGCTAGACGCTTTAATTAAATCGATTAAATTATCGCGAATAAATAAATTAACGTTTATAACTATTAAAATTTCGCTCTTCTATATCTTTTATATTAAAAAAATAGATATATATTATTAATATATAGAATTACTTTTTTATTTTCTATTAAATTTTTAAGTTTTTTTTTTAATTTTTAAAGCGCTATTTATACTTTTCGAATTTTTAAGAATTTTAAAATTTAGTCTTATAATTATTAAAGCGTAAGAAATTTAAATATTATTTATTAAAGTTCGCTTATTAAAGTTCGCTTATCTACTTACTCGATAATCTTAATTAAAAAATTAATTATAAATTTAATTTATAAATCTTTACTCGTTATTAGTTAATATAATTATTTATATAAAAGCTTTATTAATATATATATATTAATAATTACTTAATAAATATTAATTTAAATACTTTCTAATTTATCTTTAATTAATAAAGTTAATTATATTTAATAGCTATATATATATTATAAATAAAATATTATAAGAATTATATATATATATTAAAATAAAATATTATAAAAATTTATTATTAATATATATAATAGAATAAGATAGAGCTAAGTTTAAAAATCTTAAATTTATATATATAGTTAATTATAAATTTAGATTTATTACGCTTTTTAATTAAATCGACTAAATTAGTCTAATAGTCTTTTTATATATTTTTTATTAAAAATTTATATATAGAAGTTTTATACTTTAAAGTACTTAGCTTATAATAGATATAGTTATTTTATAATTTCTTAAATTATAAAGCTTACTTTATACTTTCTAACGTTATAAAAATTATAAAATTTAATTTACTATTAATAAGTTAAATAAATATTTAAATATCGTAGTTATATTAAACGCGTTCGAAATTAATTAATAATTCTTTCGTTTATTTATATATATTATTTTTTTTTTATTATTTTATTAATTTATTAATATAAATATATTTATTCTCGATATCTCTCGCGAAAATGTTACTAAACGCTTTAGATATATATACTTCTTTTATTCGCCTCTTAAAGTCTTTATTAACGCTCTTAGATTATTCTTTAGCGAATTCGCTATTACTAATAATTAAGGCTATAAGCGAGCTTAATAATTATCTACTATTATTTATAAATATATTTAAAAATTAAAAAGAGCTTAAACGAATTTATAGTTATTATTTTTTTTATATACTTCTTTTAAGTTAATAATACTCGATTAATCGCTTAATTAATACTATTTATTCTATTAGCTTAATAATCTACTTAGTTAAATCGTTAATTAATTACTTAATTATTTTCTTAATTAGCTATTTAATTAGTTACTTAATTAAAGTACTTAATTAAATAAGAGAAAAAATTATAATAAATAATTATAGAGAATATTATAAAGAATATTATAAATATAATTAATAGTAGTAGTAATATAATAGATCTACTCTCTATAATTTTATATTAATTTATTTAATTAGTATAAGAGAAGTTACTATAATAAGTAAATACGAAAAATATTATAAAGAATATTATAAAGAAATTAAATAGTAATAAAATTATTATTATTAAGAATATAACTTAGCTATTGAGATCTTACGTTATATACTTTTTATAATTTTATAATTAATTATTACTTAGTAAGTAAACAATATTATTATAATTTAATCTATTATTTCTATTATATTATTATATTATATTACTATAATAATATTATAATAAAAAAATCTACTACGATAATTATAGTTAATTAGATCTCTAAAAAGAAATATCGGACGATATATATTTAAATGAATTAAAATTATTCGATATTTATAGCTATTTTATTATTCGAAAGATTTTACTACGATAGAAGATATTATAAAATTTATATTACTAATTAATATATTATCTTTATTTTAATTAATTAAATCTCTATAGAAGAAATATTAAACGATATATATTTAAATAAATTAAAATTATTCGATATCTATAGCTATTTTATTATTTAAATAATTTTACTACGATAGAAGATAATATAAAATTTATATTACTAATTAATATATTATCTCTATTTCTTTTCGATATTTCGATACTTCTTATTATAAGAATATAATCTTTCTCTATTTTTTATAGATAATTATTCTTACGCTATATAATGAAGCGAGAAATCTTAATAAGATTTCGAAAGAGATCGAGATTAAGATAAGATTTCGAGTCGAGATTTCGAGAAAGCTCGAAATTTCGATTTTATCTTAATTTAAAGCTAGAGTTTTAGAATATATCTCGTTAATTTAATAAACTCTAAGTATCTCTAAATAACTTCTTTAAATTTTAATATTATATAATAGAAATAGAGTAAAATAAAGTATAGAATATAATATTATATTTTAAATTAGAGTATAAAATATAGATAATTAAAAAGAGACTTAAAAAGATATTTAGAATATATATAAAGTTATATTTACGAGATATTAGAGAAATATTATAAAAATATTATAAGAGTAATAATTTTAAATTAATTTAATTAATAGACTTAGCGAGATAATAAGATATTCTTATTATCTTAATAGAAAAATTCTATTTTAACTTTATTTTATTTTATTAAAATCTCGATCTAAAGCGAGATAATATTAGATATCTAAAATTACGCTTTATCTCGCTTTATTATATAGCGTAATTATTATAAATTAATTCTTTATACTTAATATATCTTTCTAATGAAATCTTAGCGCGTTTTTATATATATATATATATATCTATAGACTATATAGATTAATAAAATAACTTTATATTATATTAATATTATATAATATTAAAAACTATTTCTTAATAATAATTCTAATTAAAAAAATAGATTATAAAATTAATTTATAGATTTAAACTTATAATAAAGAAAATAATTAGATTTATTAAAATAGATTTATATTATATATATATAAAAATTAATAATTAATAAAATAAAGTAAAGTAAATTTATAATATAAATTTATAATATAAAATAACTTTATTATTTTTACTACGTTAAATAAAAAGATTCTTCTTTAATATAATATTTATATTAAATATATTATTATATTATAATTATTTATTTAAAAAGAATAATAATATAGAGATATAAAGATTAAGTAATAATATATAATTTTAAATTATTTATTACTTTAATTTTTTTTAATATACTTCTAATTTTAGATATATTTAATTAATTATTAATATTATTATTCTAAATAATAGCGATTTTATCTTAAATAAGATAATTATAAATTTATAAATTTATATAATATAGCTTATAACTCTATATATTTATATTTATCTTTAATCTTATAAATATCTATTTATTAATATAAATATAAATATTAATATATATAAAAACTATAGTTATTATATAATAAAGTATTTAATAAATATAATTATAATAATTATATTTAATAAAATAAATAGAAAAACTATAATTAATAAAAAGTAATATTATATTATAGATTAATTTCTAATATTATTTATAAAATAAATTTAATTAAAAGAAATTATTTTTTAAAGATATTAAAGTAAATATATAGATAGTAATTACTTTTTAAACTTTTAATATATATTAAATAATTAAATAATTAAATAATTAATAATAATAAAATTATAGAGATTATATTAGAGATTAATTCTAAATACTATAATAGTAAAAAAAGTTATTAAGATAATTAAAGAACTTTAATATTAAAAATTAGAGAATTTAATTAATAATATACTTATCTAAATTAGTTAAAGAATTTATTATTATCTTTATATTTTTATAGCTTTATTAAATAAATTAAATAAAAATAAAATATTAAAAATTAATTAATACTTAATAATCTTTTACTCTTTATTAAATTTATTAAATTTAAATTTTATATAATTATTTTCTTATATTTTAAATATAATAATTAATAATTTATTAAAATTTTTTATAATAATAAATAATTTTAAATAATATTAAATAATATTATTAAGTATTTAAAATTTTAAAATTTTAAACTCTATATAAAGTTAATTTATTAATTATTTAATATTACTTTTATCTTCAAAAACGATATTTATTAATATAAAAAGAAATTAAAAATAAAAGATATCTATTAATATAAAAAGAAGTTTTAAACGATTATTATTAAAATTATTAATTTATTAATTTTTATTAAAGCTCTTTCTAATTTAAGTCTTACTTTTAAAATTTAAAAACTTTATTAATATTTTTATAATAATTTATATTTAAATTTATAAGCTTTATAAAAAGAAAAATATTTATATTATAATAAATAAAGAGATTTATTAAATATTATTTAAAGATAGTAATATTATTATATATACTATTTGTAATAATAATAATATAAATAAAAATAGATTATTTATTAAATATTATAAAGTCGATAATTTAGAAATTAATCGCGAAATATACTTTTTATATAAAGTCTTTAAATATAAATTTAAATATTTTCTCGAAAAATTAAAATTAAAATCTTTTATTTAATATTTAAAAAGTTTATATTAAAAAAAAATTAAATTATCGTAATTAATTTTAATAATATAGAGAAGAGTTTTAATATTAAGTGTAAGTATATTAAGAAAATATTTTTCTAATATTTTTATTTTAGAGAAGAATAAGAATTTTAATAATAATTATATTTTTCTAGAAAGAATTAATTTAATTATATATTACGAGTAAAGATTTATAAATTAAATTCTAAATTATTTTTTAATTAGAGCTATCGAGTAAATAAATAAATAATATTTAAATTTCTTACGCTTTAATAATTATAAATTTAAATTTAAGAATTTTTTTTTTCTTTAAAAGTTTATATTTTATTCTATAATTTAAAATTAAAATTTTAATAGAAAATAAAAAATAAAAAAATTTATTTTATATATTAATAATATATATCTACTTTTTTAATAATTATAAATATTTATTTATTTATTTATAATAATTTAATTAATCTAATTAAAGAACGTAGTAATTTTAAATTTATAATTAATTATATATAAAAATTTAAGATTTTTAAGCTTAACTTTATTTTATTCTTTTATATATATTAACGAGTAAAGGTTTATAAATTAAATTTATAATTTTTTTTAATTAGAGCTATCGAGTAAATAGATAAGCGATATTTAAATTTCTTACGCTATAATAATTTATAAGATCGAATTTAGAAATTCTTTTTTTATTTAAAAGCTTATATTTTATTCTATAATTTAATTAAAAAAGTTAAAAAAGTTAATAAAAAATAAAAAAGTTAATATTTTAGCTTATATATTATATATATTAAATATAATATTATATATATTATATATATTATATATATTATTAATATTATATATATATTTAATATTTTTAATATTTTTAATATTTTTAATATTTTTAATATTTTTAATATTTTTAATTTTTAATATTAAGTATAGTTTAGAAAATATTATTTTTATTTTATTTATAATATTAAAAATTATTTAATTTAAATTTTTAATCGCGATATTCTTAACTTAAATTACTTTATTTAAAATAACTATATAATTTTTATTTTATTAAATATTTAATATATATATAATATAAGCGTTAATTTTCTTTTTATTAATAAGCTTTTAAATATTAATAAATTATAAAATTAACTATACTTTAATTTAATTTAATTTAAATTTTATAAGTATTTATAATTAATATTTATTCTTTCTTAATTATTAAAATATTTTAAATAATATTTTAAATAATATTTTAATAGTATATAATATTTCTTTAAACTTAACTTATTAATTTTAAATTTCTATTTAAATTATTTAAATCTCTTTTTAATTTATTTAAATTTATATAATTTATATATTATTCGCTATAATAATAAATATAGATTTTATTAAAAATATCGCTAATAAATATATTTATAAATATTATATTTATATTATAAAGTATTAAAAGATTATTTCTATACTCGTCTTATTAAATATTAAATAAAAATTAATTATTTATAATAAACTTTAAATAAATAATATAATTAAATATATTAAATATATTTTATTATATAAGATATATTTTATTTTATTATAATATTAAATTTTAAATTTAATAAATCTTTTTAATTTAAAATTATTACTATCGCTAATTATCTAATAATATAATTATTTAATATTAAAATTATTATAATTTTTTTTTTAAATCTTCTATTATTAAAAATCTTTTCTTTTTTATTTATATATAATTAATTCTATCGCTTATATAATAAAATAACTCTAAAAAAGCTTATAAATTAAAGTAAAAAGTATATTATATTAAAAGATATAAGAGAGAATATAGATTTTGATTATAGTTCTTATTAAGAAGATAGTTATTTAAATTAATAATATATATTTTATAGAAAAATAATTTATAATTATAGATTTAAAAGAAGAAATTAAGATTCTTAAGCTTTTAAATAAAGAATAATATATAATTAATATTTTAAAAGATATTAAATTTAAAAAAGTATTAGAAGATATTAAATTTATAATTAAATTTTTTATTAATTTCGAGATCTTTAATATTTATAAATTTAAGATTAAATTTTCTATAATTAATTAATAAGCTAGTATCTTTATAAAAATCTTTATAAAAGTCTTTAATATAATATATTTAACTAATTACGCGATAGCTTTTATTTTAAATATTTTTAATATAATCTATTAAATTAAATTAATTAAATATTTTATTTATACTTATATTAATAATTTAATTTAATTTATATTATTTATATATAAAATTCTCTTAGATTTAAACTTAATATTTTTTATTATTAAATCTATCGAACTTATTCGCGATAATTATAAATTATATATTATTTTTAAAATATTATATAATTATTAATAAAGATTTATAAATTAGATTTATAATAATTTTTTTAATTAGAATTATCGAATAAGTAGATAAACGATCTTTAATAAGCGATCTTTAATAAGCGATCTTTAATAAGCGATCTTTAATAAGCGATCTTTAATAAGCGATCTTTAATAAGCGATCTTTAATAAGCGATATTTAAATTTCTTACACTTTAATAATTATAGAATTAAATTTAATAATTCTTTTTTTTTCTAAAATTCAATATTTTATTCTATAATTTAAAAAAAAAAAAAAATTAATAAAAAAAATAAAAAGTTATTTTAAAATTAAATAATATATATCTAATTAAGATTATTTAACTGTCGAGCGAACTTTAATAAACGATATTTAAATTTTTTTCGCTTTAATAATTATAAGACTAAATTTTAAAGTTTTCAAAAATTCGAAAAGTATAAATAGCGTTTTAAAATTTTAAAAAAAAAATTTTAAAATTTTAATAGAAAATAAAAAAGTTATTCTATATATTAATAATATATATCTATTTTTTTAATAAGAGAAATATAAAAGGGCGAGATTTTAATAGTTACGAATATTAATTTATTTACTTATAATAATTTAATCGATTTAATTAAAAAGCGTAGCGAATTTAAATTTATAATTAGTTATATATATAAACTTAATATTTTTATACTTAATCTTATTTTATTTTTTTATATATATTAATTTAAATTCTATAATTTTAAATCTATAAAATCTATTCTTTAATCTTCTTCTAGAAATTTTTATAATATTTATTTTAATTTATAATTTATAAATAAGTTAGATTTAATTAGCTATCTTAAATAAATTAAAAAAAATTTATAAAAAATAAATTTAAATTTTTTATAAATATTAATATTTAATATTTTATTTAAATATCTTTTTAGATTTATATTTTAAAAAGTATATAAGTTTATATCTAAAAAGCTCGTTTAGCTATTATCTAAAATTTATATTTTTAATAATATTTTTAAAAATATTTTTAATATTTTTATCTTATACAATTTATTACTCTATTTAATAAAAATATTTTTTTTAATTCTAAATACTTATAAAGTATAAAATATATATAAAATATATAGAGGTTATTTTATATTTCTAAAAACTTAAGATAGAGTAAGTTTTTATTTAAAATATACGCTATAGATAGATTATATCGCTAAATCTAAGATTATAATTATTATAAATAGTTATATATATTATAATTATATATATTATAATTATAATCGATAATAATAATTAGCTAGCTAAGAAAGCTATTACTATTATTATTTTAATTATTATATAATATTCTTTATATTATTTTAATAGAAATTTATAATATATTTTTATTCTTTTTAATTATATATATATATAATTACCTTTTAAAGAAAAATACTCTTTAAATATTTAAAAGACTTTTTATATATCTTTATATACTCTAAATAAACTTTAAAATTAAGTCTTTAATTTTATATATTTAATTTTATTTTATACTATTAAAATAATAAAGAAAGTTATTATCTTTATTATAATAATAGATTATAATCTTAATTAAAATAGAATATATAATTATTTTTAATACTTAAATAAGATTATTAATCGATATTATTATAAAGTCTTAAAGGTTATATATAATCTATATTAATATTTTATTTAATTATCTAAAATATTTTACTTTAATTTAATAAAAATCTTACTTAACTTTAAATTTATATCTTATTTTAATAACTATTTAAATATATTAGATAATATATATATTACTATTTATATATCTATAATAAAGTATATATTATAGCGAAATAAAAAAAATACTCTTATTTAAAATATTTTAGCTATATATAATTTTAATATACTATTTTACTATATATTATCTAGTTAAAAAGACTTTATATATAATATCTTAATATTAAGAGATACTAGTTTTACTTATAATCTTTTTATTCTAGTAAATAAATACTATCTTATTAACGCTAGATATTTTAATTATAATTAATTATTAATTTTTTATATAAGTATAAGTAAAGGCCTATGAATTAAATTTATAAAGTTGAATTTTTCTAAGTTAAATCGAATTTTAGCTCTAGCTCTAAGTTAAATCGAACTCTAATCGCTTACTATACGTTTTTAATCTACTTTTACTACTATAAAATTAATTTAATCTATATAATATATAGATATATATATACGAAGAGAGGCGCGCTAAGGCCTAATTAGAAAGATATATTAAGTATAAAGAATTAATTCGTAATAATTACCTATAAAAAATAGAGAAAGATTATATTCTTATAATAAGAAGTATTAAAATATCGGAAAGAAATGGAGATAATATATTAATTAGTAATATGAATCTCATATTATCTTCTATCGTAGTAAAATCTTTCGAATAATAAAATAGCTATTAGAGTAAGATATCGAACGATTTCAATTCGTTTAAATATATATCGTTCGATATTTCTTCTATAGAGGTCTAATTAACTATAATCGTCGTAGTAGATTCTTCTCTTATAACGTTATTATAGTTTCTTCTCTTACTTCTTAATATAGTAGAGATAATAAACTAAGTTATAGTAGTATTCTCCGCTTACTAAGTAATAATTTAATATAAAATCGTAAAGAGTATATAACGTAGGATTTTAGAGAGCTAAGCTATATTTTTAACGATAGTAGTCTTATTACCGCTTAATTTCTCCGTAGTATTCTTCGTATTTATCTATTATAGTTTCTTCTCTTACTTCTTCTCTTATAGAGTATTAGATTAAGTAACTAGCTAAGTAGCTAACTAAGTAAATAACTAATATAATGTAGAATCTTAAAGAGCTAAGCCGTATTCTTAATGATAATAATCTTATTATTACTTAGTTTCTCCGTAGTATTCTCCGCATTTATCTATTATAGTTTCTTCTCTTACTTCTTCTCTTATAGAGAGAGTATTAGACTAAGTAACTAGCTAAGTAGTTAATTAAGTAAATAACTAATATAACGTAAGATCTTAAAGAGCTAAGTCGTATTCTTAACGATAATAGTCTTATTACCGCTTAGTTTCTCCGTAGTATTCTTTATAGATCTGAGTATTCTCCGTATCTATTTATTATAGTTTCTTCTCTTACTTCTTAATATAGTAAGGATAATAGATTAAGTTATAGTAATATTCTTCGCTTACTAAGTAATAATTTAATATAGAATCGTAGAGAGTATATAACGTGGGATCTTAGAGAGCTAAGTCGTATTCTTAATGATAGTAGTCTTATTATCGCTTAATTTCTCTATAGTATTCTTTATAGTATTCTCCGTAGTATTCTCCGCATTTATCTATTATAGTTTCTTCTCTTACTTCTTAATATAATAAGAATAATAAACTAAGTTATAGTAATATTCTTCGCTTACTAAGTAATAATTTAATATAGAATTATAAAGAGTATATAACGTGAGATCTTAAAGAGTTAAGCCGTGTTCTTAATAATAATAGCCTTATTACCGCTTAATTTCTCCGTAGTATTCTTCGTAGTATTCTCCATATTTATCTATTATAGTTTCTTCTCTTACTTCTTCTTTTATAGAGTATTAGATTAAGTAACTAGCTAAGTAGTTAACTAAGTAAATAACTAATATAATATAGAATCTTAGAGAGCTAAGTCGTATTCTTAACGATAGTAGCCTTATTACCGCTTAATTTCTCCGTAGTATTCTCCGTATTCGCTTACTATATTGACTTCTCTTATACTAACTAAGTAAATTAATATAAGATCGTAGAGAGTAAATCTATTATATTACTACTACTAATAACTATCTTCATAATATTCTTTATAGTATTCTTCGTATTCGTCTATTATAGATTCTTCTCTTATTTAACTAAGTGCGAGAGTATCGAGAGTAAATATATTTATATTAATGAAATTGATAGAATTAATAGAATAATAGAAGAAGAATAATTATATAAATAGATGAAAGGATTATTATTCGATCCCGGACGCGTCTAATATAATTATTATATTTTCAAAAGCTTCTTCTTAAAGTATATAGAGAAAAACGTATTTATTCGAGCTCTTTAAGAATCTTTTAACGCGTTTATAAGTAGTAGTAGATAGCTATTAAGCTCGCTTACGGCCTCGATTATTAGTAGTAATAAATTCGCCGAGAGGTAATTTAAGAGCGTTAATAGGGGCTCTAAGAGGCGAGTAATAGAGATATATATGCCTAAAACGTTAAGTAACCTTTAGACGAGGGGTATCGAAGACGATTATATTTATATTAATAAAATTAATAGAATTAATAGAATAATAAAAGAAAGAAGAATAGTTATATAAATAGATGAAAGAATTATTATTCGATCTCGAACGCGTCTAGTATAGCTATTATAACTATTATATTTAAATATTTATTTAATTCATTAATAGTAGACTAAACTTCATTATTTTTATAGCGTTAGAAAGCGTATACTAAGCTCTATAATTTACGAAATTATAAAGTAATAACATTCTTAGAGAGATAGTTATTCTAGAGTGTAAAACTTCTATATATAAATTTTTAATAAGGAAAGCGCGGGAGAGCTATCGGGCTAACTCAGCCGGTTTAATTAAAAAGCGTTTAAGACTCAAATTTATAATTAACTATATATATAAATTTAAGATTTTCAAGCTTAGCTCTATCTTATTCTATAATATATACTAATATTTATATATTTAAGAAGTAAGCTATCTCGCTTAATAGCGACGAAAGAACCTAGTAATTAAACTATCTAATTTCTTAAAAAATCGTATTAAAATAATAGAGAAGAAAGCTATACTCTCTTATTAAATATTTAAATATCGAGATAATAATAATAGAAATAATTATATTTATATATATATAATTATTTTAATTTTACTACTATCTAATTAATTAGTTAGAAATCTTAAATAACTTCTTAATTAATTATTATCGCTCTTAAATAGATATAAATATTATATTCGCTCTTTATTAGATTAATATCTTTTAAATCTTTTTTTTATATTATAATACTTAATAAAATAGTTTTTTTAAATTAAGTAAATTATAATTAAGAGAAGAATATATTAGAATATTATTTAAAGTATAATAAGATTAATACTATAACTGGGCGTATTATAATTATAAAAAAATTTAATTAAAAGAATACTAGTAGAAGATACTTTAAAAAAGAGATATTTATTCTCTAAATTTATTACTATTTTTTAGATTATAATAAAGCTATAATTTATTTCGCTAGCGTGCTATAACTTACTTATTACACTTTTAATTTATAATAAAGTTTTACTTATTTTCTAGCTCTTCTCTAATCTTATCTTTAAAAGTCTTACTTATATTCTTAATTTTTCGCTATTATAATTATAAATTATTTTTTAACGAGTTTTATAATAATTTAATTTAATATAGATTTAGTAAGTTTAAAATCTAGTCTATTTTCTTAATATTACGTTATTTTTATTTTTCTTAATATAGTCTAGCTACTTTAATATAAATAGAAGTATTATTCTTAATTACTTATATATTCTTATTAAAATTTCTTTTTATAACTTTCTTAATATATATATATAGACGAGTTAATAGAATATAAATCTCTATATTATTTATTATTAATTTTATAATCTTTAAATATTAGAAGAGATATATACTTAAAAATCTACTCTATATTATAATATCTTTTAGTATCTTTATTATATTTATCTTTCTTACTTTTCTTAAGAAAACGATTATAAATATTAATCTATCGATTCTTATTTTATTATTTATTAGTATATCTCTTATAAAAGATAGAATTAGCTTAGTTTAATAAGGTTATATTTAAATATTCTCGAAATTTCTACGAGATATCTTTTTTCATTTATTTCTTTCTTAAGTTCGCGATTTCTTAATATAATTTTAACTTTTAATTTATATTTTTTAGTAATAATATATATTAATTAATAATATTATAATTTAATATTTTAAAGTAGAAAGTCTAGTATATTTATATAAATTATATTAAAGTATTAACTATAATTACTATTTTAATAAACCTTCTCTTCTCTATAGAAATATATTCTTGTTTATAATTATAATTTTAAATTTTATAATAATATTCGTTATTAATAATAAAGACAATTTTTTTTATTTAACTCGCTAAGAATTTAGATATAAAGATTATTATATTTATATTCTTTATAGTAATTTAATCTTAGCTTTTTTAACTCTATTTTTTAACTTAATTCTCTTTATAATATAATTATTATTTATTTTATATATATATTAAAGAGTAATTATAGAGAATAAAGAACTTAAAATTAATAGCTAGATTTTATCTTTATCTTATTTTTACTTTTTATTTATCTCTAAAATATCGATATTTTCTTATTAAACGATATTAAAATAGAGAAATTATAGATACTTAAGAATAGTCTAATAAACTTATTTTAAGAGATTTAATTAATCTTCTATTCGAGTAGAAGTTTTAAATCTATTTACGTTATATGAATATATTAAAATATTATAAAAATTCTTATTCTTAGCTCTATTAATTACTTTTTATATAATATTAATTATTATATAAACTTTTATATTTATTTTTTACTTAATAGTATTAAATTCTTTAAGATAAAATACTTTATATATAGCTATAACTACTCTTAAAGCGTAACTAGTTTTATTATCGTATAAAGCTATAGAATAATAATATAATATAATTATTATTATAAAGTAAATAATAAAATAAATAAAGCTATATAATAAAAACGATTATTAAAATATTAAAAATTTAGCGTTATAACTTACTTCTCGAATATATAAATATAATATTATTTAAAGAAATAATAATAGACTAAAATAAAGTTTAAGAATATAAAGAAATTATTTAATCTATATAACCTTTAGCTATATAATATTATTAAAAGAATATTTAATATACTTAAATAATAATTTAAATCTATTAAAAACTCTATAGAGTTTAATATTTCTACTTAGAAATAATAAATTATAATATTTTAATTATAATATATAACTTTATTACGTTATATCGCTCTTTTAATAATATTAACTTAAATATATAACTAGTTAACGAGCTTAATAATAACTCTATTAATAATTTAAATTTATTAAAGAATAAATACTTTATAATTATTAAAATAAATAAGAAAAGAGATAAAATTATCGAAGTAATATAAAAGAATTATTAAGAGTATATTTCTTAAAAAAAATTACGAAGATATATATATAAAAAGTCTTATTAATAAGAGAGACTTCGATATATAAGATTTAAATATAGTAGTATTTAATTAATTTACTTCGATATACTTAATATATTCTTATATCTACTTATATATCTCTATTATTTATCTCTATAATTAATCTTTTCTATTATTATTAAATTTTATAATATATATAAAAATCTTATTATAATTTAGAAATATAAGTAAAGATCTATAAATTAAATTTATAATTATTTTTTTAATTAGAACTATCGAGTAAGTAGATAAGCGATCTTTAATAAGCGAACTTTAATAAGCGATATTTAAATTTCTTATATTTTAATAATTATAAAATTAAATTTAATAATTCTTTTTTTTTCGAAAGCTTATATTTTATTTTATAATTGAAAAAAAAATCTTAAAATTTTAATAGAAAATAAAAAAGTTATTTTAAAATTAAATAATATATATCTATATTTTAATTATTATTATTCGACTATCGAGCGAACTTTAATAAACGATATTTAAATTTCTTACGCTTTAATAATTATAAGATTAAATTTTAAAATTTTTATAAATTCGAAAAGTATAAATAGCGCTTTAAAACTTTAAAAAAAATTTAAAATTTTAATAGAAAATAAAAAAGTTATTCTATATATTAATAATAAATATTTATTTTTTTAATAAGAAAGATATAAAAGAATAAGATTTTAATAATTATAAATACTAATTTATTTATTCGCGATAAATTAATCGATCTAATTAAAAAGTATAATAATCTTAAATTAATAATTAACTATATATATAAATTTAAGATTTTTAAGCTTAACTCTATCTTATTCTTTTATATCTATTAATATTTATAACTTTTATATAATTATTATAATTATTATAATTAATAAAATTAAAATCTTTATTTAATAAAGCTATAGCTTTCTTAATAATAATTTATAATATTTCTTTAATTCGCTATATTTTCTTCTATTATTATCTTTATAATATATTACTTTTTTATTATTTTATAAATCTTTATAATAAATCTCTTACTTCTTTAATAGTAAAGTCTATAAACTATTTATCTATCTTCTTAAGACGCTTAACTAACGATATATATATTACTATTATAAAACTTATATAAACTCTTACTATAATTTATAATATATCGATATCGAATATAATATTTATATCGATAGCTTATAAAGTATTTTTCTAAGTATTTTTCTAAATATTAATATATAGAGATAGAGAAATCGTTTTAAGAGTAAAATTAATAAAAAGATATAATTTATATTATATAACTTTCTATTATTATTCGTTTAATAAAGTAAATATTAAACTCTTTAATATATAGAAGAGAAATTTAATAATACTCTTTTATAAGCTTATTCTTCTAAAAAAATTATTAAAGAATTATTAATAATATAGTCTTCTTATATCTTAATTTAGATCTTTTATTAATTATTATAAATTATATAAAGTATAATTCTTTTATTAAAGTTCTAACTATTTAATTTATAATAAAAATAATAATAGAAATTTTATTTAATCTTATATAAAGTTATCTTTCTTTATATTTAATTTTATTTAATTTATTATTTTATAACTATTATAGACTATATAGTAGCTATAGTATATATCTATATCTTTAATTTAAAGTCTATATTTAAGAGTATATTATTCTTATATTATTAATTTATTTTATTTTATAATTTAATCGTTATAATAGTAATTTATATAAGAATCTTATTATCTTATTATAGTCTACTTACTTAAACTAATATCTCTTCTAATAATATAAAAAGAAGAAAATTATATATAATAATTTAATAGCTTTAATAAAGATAATATTAAAATTTATAAATTAGATAAAATACTTTATAATTTAAAATAATTCTCTTAAATTTAATATTAATATTTTTAAAAGTATATAAAAAGCTAGATTTTCTCTTTATTAAATTAGTATATATAATAGAATAAGATAAAGTTAATAAAATATATATATAATTAATTATTAATTTAGAATTACTACGCTTTTTAGTTAGATCGATTAAATTATTATAAATAAATAAATTAGTATTCGTAATTATTAAAAAAATATTATTTATTAAAATTCGCTCGACAGTCTTAATTAAAAAATAGATGTATATTATTCGAATTTAGAATAACTTTTTTATTTTCTATTAAAATTTTAAGTTTTTTTTTTAAATTATAGAACGTAATATAAACTTCTAAAGAGAGAAAAAGAATTTTAAAATTTAATCTTATATTTCTTTAAAGATAAGGAATTCAAATATCGCTAATTAAAGATCGTCTATTAAAGATCGCTTATTAAATTTACTCGACAGCCCTAATTAAAAAAAACGGTTATAAATTTAATTTATAGGCCTTTACTCGTTAAATAATAATATATTTATAAATCTTAAAGAGAGTATTATTATAGCGCTCTATATTAATAATATTTTAATTATTAATTTTAATACTCGAAGTTTTATATATTAAATTTAGAATTATATATTTATTATTTAAATATAATTATTAAAAGAACTTATTATAACGATATTCTTTATCTAGAATAAGAAATTTATAATATTTAATCTTTAAATTATTTTAATAATTAAAACTTTATCTTTATATTAATATCTTTTAAAATTAATTATAAATTAGTTTTTATTAAAGAAAGCTATATCGCTTTAAAGAAATTTTATAATAAAATCTATAATAAAATCTCTTTTATATACTATATTTAGAATTTATTTTAATATTATTTATATAATATTATTATTTAATTATTATTTAATTAATTTAATTTTAATATATTTAAATATAAATATTTATTATCTTTAATATTTAAGAGATATAATATATTATAGATTTATATATAAAGATTCTTTTTAAAAGTCTATTAATTATATTAATTATAATTAAATTAATAATATAATTTAAAAATCTATATTTAATTATTTTTTTAATATAAAAAGTAATATAATTAATTAACTATCTAAGTATTAATCTATTATAATATTCTTAATTTATAAAATAAAATATATTAATTAAATATAGATTATTAAAAAATATATTTAATTAAGTTTTTTATCTTAATAATATAAATTATAAACTTATAATTATTTTCGATAATAATTTAAAAAAGATTATATTTATAAAAAAATTATATTTATATTAAGTATATTAATATTACTTATTATTTTATATATAAAAAAATTAAAATTAATATTATAAATATATAATATATTTTATTAATAAATAGATAACTAATAAAGTTATTAAGATTCTTTATTTTAATAAATTTATTATTTTTTATAACGTTTTTAAGATAAAAGATATATTAATTTACTCTCTAAATATTTATTAATTCTATTATTATTTTAATATAATTTTATTTTAATAATATCTATATTCTAATTTAAAAAAACTATTTTATTAATATTATAAATAATTAATTTAAACCGCCTATTAAGTCGCTATATTAAATTTAATACTTTATAAATTTATTATTTTATTATTAAGTAGCAATTTTTTAACTCTATTATTACTATTATTATTAAACTTTTAAAATTCTTTTAAAAAATCTATATTTATTTATTATTAATATTTTAAATATTATATTTTTAAATTATTATTATTAGCTACTATTATTAAGAATTAATTATTTAAAATAATTTTATAAAAGATTATAGTTAATAATAGATAGCTAGAAGAATTTATTTTAATTATTTTATTTAATTATTATTATATATAAATTTTAAATTTTTTAATTTTTAATATATATTTAATAATCTAAAAATAAAACTTTTAAAGAATCGGTTTTTAATAAAAAGTTATATTTAAGTTATATTTAAATAAAGAGCTAAATTTAATATTTTTTTATATATTTTTACTTTTATCTTTATCTACTATATTTTAAATATTATAAACTTTAAATTTTAAATTTTTTAATTTAATTTATATAGAAAAATAGAGATATAAAAAATATAAAAAGTATATTATTACGCTAGCTATTTAATATTAACTTATTTAAATTATTTAATTTAAATTTTATCTTTATTATTTAATTTAAACTTATTTTTATTATCTAATTTTAAACTTTACTTTAATTATTTAATATTAATTTTATTTTAATAACTTAATAAAAATCGACTAAGTTATTTTATCTTATCTATTTAATTTTAATATTATTAATATTAAACTTTATATTTATATAAATTTCGCTTTTAAAAGAATATATATAAAGAAAAATATTAAACTTCGAGTTATATAACTCTTATCGATTATATAATATAATTATATATTATATATTAACGTATTTATATCTAATTATTCTTTTCTTTATAATAACTTTATAATTAATATAATTAAATATCTTATTTTATATTTTTATAAAAAATAAATAAAAAATAAAGTAAAAGATTTTTTTAGCTATATATTATCGACTATAAAACTCTTATAAAAGTTATATTAAATAATTAATTCTTAATAATAATAACTAATAAAAAAATTAAAATATAATATTTAAAATATTAATAATATATAAATATAGATTTTTTAAAATAGTTTTTAAAATATAATCGAAGTAGAAATTATAGTATTAAGAATATTAATATAAAATAATAAGTTTATAAAGTATTAAATCTAAAATAAAAACTCGATGAATAATTTATAATATAGAGATTAATAAAATAGATTATTTAAAGTAGATAATAATAAATAGATTATTTTAAAATATAAGATAGAATACTTAATCTATTTATTATAAAGTTTTATAAAATAAAATAATAATTTAATATAAATATATTAAGATATATTATATTATCGCTAAGAGTAATATAATTTAAATTTTATAGATTTTCTAATATTTAAATTTAAATATAAATATAATAGAATAATTTTTCTATTAAATATTATTAAAATAAAATTATATTAAGATAGTAATAAGATTAATAGTTATTTAAGAGATAAAGAAATATAATTTTTATTATAAAGATATTTTAAAAAGTAATAATTTTATATAAGTAAAGAGTTTTAATAAATTTATTAACTATTTATATATAAGTAAGAATATATTATATATTTATAATATTAATATTAATATTTTTTTATATAAAATATTAAGTAATATTAATATATATAGTATATATATAAAATTAAATATTCTTTTAAGATAATTATATTTAAATTATTATTAAAAATAATAAAAGTTTTAAGATTTATATCGTTAAGATAAAAAAATTAATTAAATAGATTTTTTAATTAAATTTTTTTAAGAACTTATATTTAATTATTATAATTTATTTTATAAGTAAAGAAAATTATAGTAATTTAATATCTAGAAAATTAATAGATTATATTACTTTTTTTATTAAAAGAATAATTAAATATTAATTTTTAAACTATATTATTAATTTAATTAAAATTAATATAATAAATAAATAAACTTTTTAAGAAAATATTTATAAATATATTTATATTATATTATATCTTTTAAATTATAAAAGATTTAAATAACTATATTTTAATATATTAGAATTAAATTAATTAAATAATAATTTATTAATAATATTATATAAGCGATATTAAAATAAATATTAAATATAATATATATAATAGATTCTATTATATTAATAGTTTTTTTATATATTTATTAAAATAATATAGCTATCTTCGATAAAATTTAATTTATAATTACTTTTAAAAGATATTAATATAGAGATAAAATTTTAATAATTAAAATTAATTAAGAATTAAATAATTTAAATATCTTATTTTAAATAAATAATATTATAAAACTATTTTTTTTAAATAATTATATTTAAATAGTAAATATAAAATTTTAAATTTTATATATAAAATTTTATATTAATTTTTTTTAATTTATTAAAGTTTAATTTTAATAAAATTAATAATTAAGATATTATCGTTATAAAGCGCTATAATACTATTTTTACTAAGATTTCTAAATTATTATATATAAAAGAATAAAATAAAGTTAAATTAAAGAATTATAAATTTAAAGTTATTACGCTTTTAAATTAGACTATATAAGTTAGCTAATTAATTCTTTTATACTCTTTTATTAAAAAAATAAGTATATATTATATAAATCTAAAATAACTTCTTTATCTTCTATTAAGAAATTTACATATTTTTTTAAATTATAAAGAATAAGTTACGCGTTTTAATTATTAAAGAATTTTAAAATTTAAAATTATAATTATTAAAAAGTAAGAGATTTAACTATTATTTATTAAAGTTTATTTATATATTTACTCGATAGCGTTAAATGAAAAAATAGACTATAAATATAATTTATAGACTTAAACTTATATATTATTATTTAATTTAAAAAAGAGAAGATTTAGCTTTTTTATATACTTTAAAAATTATTAATATTAAATATAAAAGAGATATTTTAAAATATAAAGTATTTTATTTAATTTATAAATCTTAAAATTATTATATTAAAATTATTAAGTTAATCTATATAAATATAATTTATTATATATAAAAATACTTTTAATATTTAATTTTTTTAAATTTTATTTTAAAAATAATTATAAATATATAGATCGCTTTATAATTTATAAACTATATTATTAACGTAAAAATTTTATAAAATTTTTAATCTTTAATTTCTTTTTATATTTTATAATAAGTAACTTTTATAATAAAATTTTATTTTAAGATATAAATTTATATATTTTTGAAGATATAAGTCTTTAAAAGCGCTTAAATAAAATATTATATATTTTCATTTATAAAAGATTTATATTTATTCTTTATAAAAGATTTTTAATTTATTTAAAATAGTTAATTAGATTTTATCTATTTATAAATAATAAGTTTAAAAATATTTAATTTATTAATATAATTAATAAATAAAGTAGATAATATAACTACTCTCTAAAAGAGAATTAAGAAATTATTATATTATAAATATAGATATAATATTTTAATAGTAAAATTAATAATTCTTTTAAGAAAATTTATAATTAAGATATTATATATTAAGTCGTATTAAGTTATATTAAGTTTTAAAAATCTTCGATAATAAATATAACTATAAAGATTAAAAAGATATAATATTTAATATAGAATTTAAGTAATTTTTAAGATATTATATTAAAAGATATAGAATATTTTTAATTTTACTCGATATTTTATATATAAATTATTATATTTTAAAGGTATCTTATATAAAATAGACTAATCTCGTTATATAACTTTAAGAATTATAAAATTCTATAAATAAATTATAAAGATATAAATTTTTTAAAAAAAGAGAATAAAAGTTAAAGAATTCTAAATTAAAAAAATTCTATATCTTTTCGACTAGTATAATAATTATTATTATCTTAAATAAACTATAATATCTTTTTCTTTTAAAGAAAAACTTATTTTAAATATTAAAGAAAAATTTATAAAAAATATTAATAAGTTTAATATATTAGCGAGTTTTAATAATAGTATTAGAAATTTTATTAACTTAAATATAATCTTCTAGATTTATTTATTTATCGAGTATTAGGTTAATTCTAAAATCTTAATTCTTATATTAAGCGATTAGTAGTTTTAAATTTAAAAATTACTTCTCGAGCGTTATTATAGCATTATCGCTTTTCTAAAAAATAATATTAATATCTCTTTTAATTTATTTTCTATTTCTTATAATTATTATTATTATTAATTCTATATTATTCTATTAAGAGTTAAATATAATTAAAAACTTAATCTTATAATTAGTAAAGTCTTTAATAAATAATAAATTAATAATAATAATAGATAGCTTCGCGACTTATTTAAATAGTTTAAACTCTATACTCTTTAAATTTATTAATATTTAATATCTAACTTTTAAAGAATTTATTAATTATATTAATAGTTATATAATATAAATCGAAATAGTAACTAATAAACTCTATTTAAAAAAACTTAATATTAAAATTATAGCTAGTATTTATATTAATACTAAAAAAACTATAACTTCTTAAATCTCTAATTTTTACTTAAAAAAAGAATATCTAAGATATTAAAATCTTTTAAAAATTTATAATTATTCGAATAGATATATTTTAGATAGTAGAATTATATCGTTTTCTCTTTAATATTCTTAAGTAATTAATTAAAGTATATTTTATTTTATTTACTCTTTTAAGTAATATTATAAAACTTTTATATAAATTCTATATATTCTCTAAGATCTTTATATAATTAATACTTTATAAGATATAAAGTTTTAGACTAGTTATTCTTCGAAATTAAAATTAAATTTTTAAAATTTAAATTTATTTTCGATATATAAATTTATAATATTAAATCTCTAAAAGTTTAATAGAATTATAAAGGTTTTATAATAAAGAAGAGATTTCTTTTTAATAATATTATTAATAATAAGCTAATTTAATTTCTTAATATAATTAATTTAAAGCTATAATATAATATTCTTAAATTTCTCTTTATTATTTAAACGATTAAGTACGCTATATAATAAATTTATATTAAAGTAAAAAACCTCGATAAAGTTTTAAGAGAAATCGAGGTTAGAGTGAGATTTCGAGTTAAAGTTTTAAATTTTCTCGAAATCTCGATCCTATCTTAACTCGAAGCGAAGTTTTAAAATATACTCTATTAATTTAATAGATCTTAAATAAATTTAAGCAATTTCTCTAAATCTTAATATTATATATTAAGAATAGAATAAAATAAAGTATAAAATATAATATTATAATTTAAATTAAAATATAAAATATAAATACTTAGAAAGATAATTAGAATATATATAAAGTTATATTTATAAGATATTATAAAAGTATTATAAAGATATTATAAGAATAATCATTTTAATTTAATTTAATTAATAGACTTAGCGAGATAATAAGATATTTTTATTATTTTGATAGAAAAACTCTATCTCGACTTTATCTTATCTCGTTAAAACTTCGACTTAAAGCGAGATAATATTAAATATTTAAAATCTCGCTTTACTTCGCTTTATTATATAGTATACTATTAAGAGTTTAACGATTTATTAATTTATTAAAATCTTAATAAATAATAAAAATATTTCTATTCTTTACGTCGATTATTAAGATTCTAAATCTCTTTAAAATAATAAGAATTTTATTAAATAAATAATTCGAAACTTATAGCGTTAATATTAGTAAAATAAAGATTAATAAAAAACTTAATATTAATATTAACGAATTAGAGATTAATAAGTAATTTAATATTAATACTAATAAATTAGAGCTTAATAAATAACTCGATATTAATATTAATAAATATAAGAGACTTAATATTAATATTAATAAATTAGAGTTTAATTAATAATATAATACTTATAATATTAATATTATTAAATTAAATAATAATAAAAAATATAATTCGAAGTTATCTTACTCTTAACTTTAGTTAATATTTAATAATTTTTTTAAATTATATTAGATATACTAGAGTATTTTTTTCGCGTTTTTATAAATAATTTATTAAAAACTCTGGAAATTAATATAGCTAAA
The DNA here is from genome assembly GCF_014066305.1 of Letharia columbiana. Classification (NCBI taxonomy): domain Eukaryota; kingdom Fungi; phylum Ascomycota; class Lecanoromycetes; order Lecanorales; family Parmeliaceae; genus Letharia; species Letharia columbiana. Next base: position 46,701 of record NW_023501148.1, on the reverse strand, counting down.
AGCGATTTTCGAAGTAATATTAATTATTTTTCTAGAATAATTTAGATTTTAATTTATTCTTAAAACTATAATTAATAATATTTTATAATAATTATTTAAATAATTATTAAAGTTTAAGAATAAAAGATTTTTATATAATCTTATAAATTAATATCTTTTTAATAATCTCTTAAATAATAAATATAAAAAGCTTTTAAGATTTCTAGCTACTTTAATATCTTTATATAAATTTTCGCTTAAATTGATTAAAAAGTATTAAATAGAGAATAATTATTATAATTAAAAGTATAAATAAATAAGAAGATAAAAGAATAGCGACTAACGTCTTTCTTTATTTAATAAAGATTTTTATTAAGATTTAAGAGTATAACGATATTATTAATAATTAGCTAAGAAGCTTTATTTATAATATAAAAAAATATCTCTTAAATTAATAATTATAGAATATTCTAGATTAAAAAGTAGAGATATCGATTATTGAATATTATAAAGGTTCTATTATAAAGTTTAGAAATCTTTTTAATTTTAAAGTTAATAAGATAATTAAAAAGTATTATATTATTATATTATATAATTAATATTAAGTAATCTTTAAAATCGTTTATATAAGAAATAGTAATTATTATATTTCTTTAGATCTCGAAAAATTTAAAAATATTAGAAAAATATTTTTAAATTTCTTTTTAAATAAATCTTAGATAATAATAATTTATAGCGAGAAAACGCTAAATATAGTTATTATTTATTTTAATTTAAAATTAATTTATTAAATAAAAGTTAATCTCTTATTTAAAAATATTATTATATTTATATTTAAATTTTTAATAAATAATATTAATAAAAAATTATAGAAATATCGATACTTTTATAATATTATTATCTACGAGTAAAGACCTATAAATTAAATTTATAGTTATTTTTTTTAATTAGGGCTATCGAGTAAATTCGATAAGCGATCTTTAATAAGCGATATTTGAATTTCTTACCCTTAAAGAACTATAAGACTAAATCGTATAATTTTCTTAATTCTAGAAAGCGTAAATTGCGATCTATAATTTAAAAAAAAAATCTTAAAATTTTAATAGAAAATAATAAAGTTATTAAATGATTAAAAGTAGAGAAAAAGATTTTAATAATTATAGACGCTAATTTATTTATCTACGATAACTTAGTCGATTTAATTAAAGAGCGTAATAACTCTAAATTTATAATTAGCTATATATATAAATTTAAGATTTTCAAAATTAGCTCTATATTATTCTTTTATATATATTAATATAATATTTATATATTAATAAAGAATTATAAAATAAACTTAGAATAGAATATTATTAATTTAAAATAAAGTTTTAAAGTATAAATATAAATAATAGTAAAAATATAATAATAGTTTAATGAATATAGAGTTAAAAGATTTAATTCTATTTTAATTTATTTTTATTTAATAAATATAGATTAAGTTATTTAGAAAGCGAGATTTTAAAATTTTATCTTTAAGTTCTTAATCTTTTTTAATTTCCTTAATTATTTATAATATATTCTTTCGAAATATACTCGTAAATTTCTAAATAGCTTTAAAGTACTCTTTTTAGCGAATTTAATTTTTATTCTTTTTTTCTTATTTTTATTAATATATAATCTTCTCTATTATATACTTCTTCTATTTCTTAATAATTATAAATATAAAAAAATCTCTATTAAAATAATTTAATTTACTTTACTTCAAATAAATAATTAAAAAATTTAAATATATTTTAAATATATTAAATAAAAAATTTAGCTTATAAATTAAAACTTTAATCTTTTTAAAAAAATTATATAAACGAATTTTTTAAATAAATAATAAGAAATTCTTTAGAATATAATAATCTACTTTTTTAATTCTAACTAGTTTAAAATATATACTATTAATTAAATTTAAGATTTTATATTTTATATTATATCTAGTATTTATTTTAATTTATATTAAATTTAATAACGTTAATACTATTTTAAATTATCTTTTAAATTCTAATAAAGTTAATAAATATTAAATCTTTAATTAAAAGTGTATTTATTAAAAAATATCTAAATTCTATTTTATAAAGTACTTTAAAAAAAAAGAGTCGAGGCGTTTTTTACGATATTTAAAAAATATTTAATTTTTATTAATAAAGTATTCTAATTCTATTTATATTTATTAACGAGTAGATATTATAAAATCATCTTTATTATTTAATTTATATATTTAATTTATTTATTTACTAAAAAATAATAGATTACTTTAATTATAAAATATTATAATTAATTATTTAAATTTATTTTCGCTAAAAGATAATTTAAATAGAAATATATAAAATATTTATAAAGAGAGCGATAGCAAATATTAAATTTAATAGATATTTTTTATTTTCTATTTATATAAAGCTTTCTATTAATAAGTAAATAGAATATAAATAAGATAATTAATAGAAAAGATATAATAGTAAGAAATAGAGAATTATTACAGTAAGCTATCGTGGTTATATAGATATATAATTTTATCTATCTTCGTATCTATTAAGAAGGTATCTTAATAAGAATCTTAGCTTAGTATTATAAGTAGTTACTTCTTAATAGAAGAATAATCATCTTTACTATATATTACTTATATATCTATATTTTTATATTACTCTTATAATATAATAGTAATATTATTATTTAATATTAATTAACTATTAAATAATATAGAGATTTCTCTATTATTATTTATTTATTTAATAATACTTTATTTACTTAATTCTTTATAGCTATTCTACTACTAAAGCCTTTTACTAATACTCTTTTATTTACTAATTAAAGTCTCTACTATCTTATTAATCTAGTAAGTAATTTTAATCTAATAGAATATCTCTTTAACGTCGACGTTATTTATATTTATATTAATTAAAAGATAATTATATTAGCCTTTCAAATCGACGACTTTATTAAAATAATATATTTATATCTTAATCTACTAAAGCCTTCGATAATATCTATAATTTAATATTTTATTATTTATACTTTTAAGTCTTTAGAGCTATTAAGACTTTTATCTATATTATAAAATAATAAAATAAAAATTTAATTTAATTTTCTAGAATTTAAATTATTAATATTATAATTACTAGATTAGACTATTAATAAATCTTTCTTTTATAAGATAGTTAGAGACTTCGATAACTTTATTATATAGCTAGTAGAGCTATTAAAATCTTCTTTAATCGATATTACTCTATTAAGTTCGCTTTTATTAAGCTCTTTCTTATTAATTATATAAAAATCTTTAAATCTTACTTAAGTAAGAAGCTTTATATTAATAAGTTTATCTAATAAATAATTTTCTTCTATATTCGAGATCTTTATAAAGATTACGATTTTTAATAATATTATAATTTTTAATTCTTCTCTTAATTATTAATAGCTTTAATAAGATATTAATAATACTATTTAAAGAGCTATTATCTAAATATTATAGAATTTATAAATACTATCTAATTCTATAAACTTTATAAAATAGCTAAAACTATAAAATCTATTTAAAAAGTTATCTACCTCGTTAAATACTTTCGATTAATAAAATCTATCGAATCTTAATTACTTTAACTTCTATTTCGATAAATTCTATAAAGAAAGCGAGATTATTATAATCGGAAAAGATATCTACTTTCGCAGCGTTATTCTTTTTATTAAATAACTACGGGATATAACTATTATAAAAGACTTCTCTATAGTTAAAGTTAATCTTAATATAGTATTAAGAGATATAGCGTTATTATAATATATTATTAAATTATTAGATTTTAAGAAGCTTAACTTATAAGTAGATAACGATATTAAGAAATAATATAAAGTGCTATTAAGATAATTTAAGAAATCGATTAAGATAATACTCGCTTATTTTATTACTAAGAAGTATATCCTAGTAAATATATATAATAAAAGAGAGCCTTCGGGCTATATATAAGTAGTTATTTATTATATTAAATCTACTAATATAGATAATATTAAAAATTAATTAATATTTATCTATTAAGATATTATAGTAAACTTATATATTTTTATAAACTTATTATCTACTATAATATCGATTTCTTTATTAATATAATATCTAAATTAAAGAAAGATATATAGTTTAAAATATCTAGATTAGTTTATTAAAGGCTTTAATAAAGCTAATTACTATAGTAATAACGTAATAATTAAATCTTTTAATAAGGCCTTCGATAAGATTAATTAAATATTAATTATTAAGATTAATAGAACTATAAAAATTAATTATTTAACTTCTTTTAATTTTAATTCTATTCGCGATAGCCTTTTAACTACTAGAATAGATTTTATAATAGAGAATAATACGCTTATAATAATTAATAATATAATTATTAATTAAATTAGTAATACGCTTTATAAGGTAATCGTTTACTTATTATATCGTTACGCCTTTAAATCGCTAGTTCTCTAAATACGTTAGATTTAATATTCTTAAATTAATTTAAATAATTAAACTCTTCTTAAGATAAAAGATTTTTAAGATAAGATAATTACGATTATTAAAGTAATAGAGATAAGTAGCTATAGTAGTTATAAGGTATCTATTATAGTTAAACCGCTACTTATTAAGCTAATTATAATAATTAAATAGCTTATAATTAAGTTAATTATATTAATAAGAATTAATCTAATATTTTTTAAGAGTATAATAAAGTATAAGAAGCTTATTAAGACGAATCGTTTAAGGAAAACTTTATTAATAATTACGAAGAATAGCTATATAAAGAAGTTTATATTAACTTCGTTAATATTTATATAATCTATTAAAACTACGATATATTATTTATATTTAAAATAAAATTCTATATATACTTATAAGAGAGCTATTTATAAGAGTTTTCTATAGCTAAGTAGAAGAGTTATTTATAAAAGTCTTTTATAGCTAAATAAAAGCCTTTTATTTATTAATTAGAAGTCTTCTACTATTAAGACTTCTATTCTATTAAAATTATTAACTCTAACTCTATCGAGAAGTCTAATCTAGATATAAGACTTATTTTTCGAGAGTAGAATTACGCTTATATCTTTATATATCTATAATTTAATATAATTAATAAAGAGGTTTATATTAATATCGATTATAGAGTTACTTTAGCGAATAAATCGTAATTATTAATATTACTATCTCTTATAAAAATTCGAAGAATAGTCTTATCTCTTTATATTAAGAGCTTAGATTTAGCTATATATAATATTAATAAGTATATTTTAATTCTAATATATATCTCTATTAATAAGATAGACGATAGTAAGATTCTCTATTATATTTAAAAGGAAATCTATCTTATTAATAATCTAAAAGCTTATATATTATTAGAGAATAATATTATAAATCTCGAGAAGATTATATTTAATATTATTTAAGTTAAAGTATATATTAATAGCTATATTATTATTATTAATATTATTAATTAATAACGTAATTTATATTAGAAATATATTATTTATATTTATAAGACTTTAATTATAATATCTTATATAGATATTATAATATCTATTAGCTCTTTTAAAAAACTATTTAAGAGAGATTATATTTTCAAATTAATAGTATAGCGAAATTTAACTTTATACGCTTATCTTATAGACTTATATATCGTCGAAGTTCTAATTAAAAATAAAACTAATTAGATCGTTTAAATTTCTAAGAAACTTTATTTAGATATATTATATAAAGTTAATTATAAAAATATCTTCTTTATAAAGTCTTTATCGAAGTTTTTTATAAATAAGTCTATTATAAGTAATTAGATTAAGAAAGTAGCTATTCTTACTACGATAGTATTAATAAGTATAGCTAATAGCCTCTCGCAGCTCGTTTATAACGCTATTATATCTTAATTAGATCTTATCGAAGAGATTAAACTATTAAACGATATTATAATCTATAATAATAAGTATAATATTTAAAATCTAATAGATTTAATTAATAAATTTCTTATTTTAGAAAAAGATAAAAGCTTTATTAAAGTATTTAAAAATAATTAAATAAAGATTACGCTACGCGATAACTAGTAAAATAAATTATTAAAGTCGAATTATACTAAGATCTACTCTTTAGATATTAATAATAAAATAATAGTCGATAATATATTCGATAATTTATAATAATAAGATAGACTTAAATATATTATTAAGTTTATTTTATTTAGCTATCTTATATTCGTAATTTAGAAAATACTATTAAATAATAAGCGAAAGAGAAGAGTTATAATAAATATTAGAGGCCTTAATAATCTTATTATCTTAGATATATATTTTATATTATTATAATTAAATATTATAATAAGACTATTAGAATATATCTATTTATCTATATTTAATATAATATCTTTCTTCTATTAATAGCTTATTTACTACGATAATCGCTATATATTTATTATAATTTCTTATTAAGATTAAGAGATTTTTAATATATTAATTATAGAATATATAAATTCTATAGCTTATATATAGAGATAGATTAATAAAATTCTATAACTTATTAAAGACTTTATTTAAGTATATATTAATAATATTATATTAAGCTTTAAAACCTTAAAGAAGTATATCGTATATTTATAAAAATTATTTTAAATCTTAATTAAATATAATATTATTATTACGTCTATAAAAACCTTTTTAAAATATCTTAATATTAATCTATTAGATTATTAAATTAATTCTTTTAATATAGTAATAGCTAAGAATAAGTTAAAAGCTATTAATAAGATTATTTACTCTAATATACTTAAGGATCTTAAATACTATTTTAAATTAATAGACTATTTAAAAAGTTTAATTTACTACTATACTTAGCTAGCTAATTCTCTATAAATATTAAAGACTTACTTATTTAAAGAGATATTTATTAAGAATAATTTATATTATATTTACTTCTTTAAACTACGTCTATTAAAGGCTTTCTCGTAGAAGAATTAAAGCTTTAAAAACCTATAGAAAGCTTTAAGTAAGCCTTCGTTACTTATATACTTTAATTTAGATAAAGATTTATAAATAGATTTAAATATCTCTAGAGAATAGAGTTTCGGCGTATAGATATTTTATATTAAAAAAGAATATATTATTATAGCTAATATCAAGTAACTATCTAGAACTATTATAAAACTAATTATATACTTATTAAGAATATTAACTTTCGTCGAGAAGAATTATTAGCCTACGAAATTCGAGATAATAAGATTTATATAAACTATTAAGAAGATTTAATATTTTATAAAATTATTTAAGCGATTTATTATTATTTAAACTAATTATTTAATTATTCTCGATATTATAAAGTAATCTTTTATTACTTTTATAACGTCTATAATAAGATTAAATATATAATTAGTATATACTTCTTAATTTCTTTATTAATTTCGCCTTAATATAAGATATAAATTTAATAAGAAATATATTATATTAGACGCTCTTTTATATCTTACTAATATTAATAAATTAATACTATTTAAAAATTACTCGAAGCTTAATATCTTATATATTTATATTATATAAGTAATAGATTATAATAATATTTATAGTTACTTTACTATCGTAGTAAAGATAAATAAAGTCTTTTATAGTAAGCTTCTTATTAAATATAATATAGATCTATATTAAATAAGAATTATTAATATTATTAATATTAACGTAAAGCTAATAGCTAAGAATAAGAATATCGAGCTTTCTTTTATTTATAATATTATAAATTTTAATCTTATTCTTTATAAGAATAAATTTATCGATCTTAAATAATTATATATATTCTAATTATTAATTAAATATATTCTCGAAATTATCTATAGAAATAATTATTTAGATTTTAAAAGATCTTTTAATATAATCTTTAAATTATAATATATATAAAAATTATTTAAGTATTTTTATAATTATATTAAGTATTATTCTAAGTATCTAATATTATAGATTTATCGCTATAAGTTTTATAATTATTTATAATCTATAAAGAGTTCTATTCTATCTTTTTATATCTTAATACTTAATTTTATTCTTACTATACTATTATTTAATAAGAGATTTAATTATATAATAATTATTATAGATAAATTTATAAAGCGAATTACTTATATTTCTAATAAATTTATCTAAAATATTAAAGAGTAGGCTATTACTCTATTAGACTATCTTAATATTAATAATTAGAGAATATTAAAGATCTTACTATCTAATAGAGATTTTAAATTTCTATTAGAGCTATAAAAAGCTATATTCGATAAATTAAAAATTAAACTACTATACTCTATAACTTATTATCTTTAGATAAATAATAGTAATAAATATATTAATTAGATAACTGAAATCGCTCTATACTTCTACTTATACACCTTAAAGAAGTCTTTAATATAACCTACTATTCTTTTATATATATAAGTATTTCTTAATAATATATAATCGATTATTATAATTAAGTTATCGAATAAACTTTTTTATAAATTCCCTCTTAATAAGATCTTTAATCTTATTATATTATTCGAATTACTATAGTAAATATACGCTATTACTAAGGTTAAAGCTATCGATATAATAAGCTTCGTTTAAATATCTTAGAAATTTTATTATAATTATAAGTATTAGTTTATATACTTTAAAAAGAAAGATAAAGTACTCTTATATCTATATAAAGGCTACTCTATCTTATAATCTATTAATACTATTAAAATTAATAAAATTAATTAATACTATATCGACTTTTTTAAAATTATTATTAAAATAAATAAATAAATATATCGTCTCGATATATTTAATTATTAAAGAGTTTATTTTATATTCTTAATAGTATAGCTAGAATTATAGCCCGCTAATATCGATTTTTTTTATATACTACTATTAAAGAAGTCTAATTCTATTTATATAAAAGATAATATTAATAATTATAAGTTATATAAATTATAATTCTTACTTAATAAGCGTATTAAACGTCGTAGTAAGAGTTAATTAATTAAATATCTAATACGTTAAAAAGAATATAGCTTTAAGTATAATTAATAATATAATATTAAGCAGCTAGGCGATACTCCGAACTTGATAAAAGACTACGAGATCGCTATATCGCCTCTATCAGAACTACTACCTCCGCTATCAGAGCTACTATCTCCGCTATCATCTTCGCTATTAGAGCTATTACCTCCGCTATTAACGACGTTATAAAAGCCTTTCGTAATTAATTACGCTGCTATACTATTACTATCTTTACTATCTTCGCTACTAACGACTTAATTATAGAAGTCTTTCGCTATTAAATCTTCGAAGCCTGTTATTACGAAGTAGACTATTACGATTATAATTTTTAAGAGAAAGAAATTAACTATATAAGAGCTATAAAAGCTTATTACTATATTTACTTAACTTATCTCTTTACTTATATATATATCGAGATCGCTATACTTTTTATTAACGATATATTATTATAGTAAGCTATCGTAATTATATAGATATATAATTTTATCTATCTTTATATCTATTAAGAAGATATCTTAATAAGAACCTTAGCTTAATATTATAAATAGTTACTTCTTAGTAGAAGAAGAATTATCTTTACTATATATTACTTATATATCTATATTTCTATATTACTCTTATAAGAATATTAGTTAATATAGTTATTATTTATAAAATTTTAAGTAAATAAGAAATTATAGATTATATTTAATATAAAATTAATAAATCTATTAATATAATATTTATTTATATAAAAGCAAAAATAAAAATATTATAGAATATAAAAGATATTATAGAATATAAGTTTTTAAATATAAGTTTATAAAATTAAATTAAGAAATAGCTTATATTAATCTATATATCTACTATTTTTTAAAAAAAAATTAATTAATAAAGTTTTCGATAATATTAATAAATATTATATATATAAGATTAGAGATTATATTAAAATCGAAAGAATTAAAATATATCTTATATAATACTTTTTTATATATATATTAATATAAAAGATATAGCTTTCTTATTATTAATATTATTTAAATATATTTCGAAAATAATTATATATCGAAGTCTCTTATAAACTTTATTCTTAATTTTTTAATATTTAAATATATATTAAAATAGTATATTTATAATTTATTCGAGTTATTATATTAAAGTATTTATATAATTAAGATTTTAAATAAATTTAATTAATAAATTAATAATAATAAGTAATATCTATTAAAGTATAATTAAGAAATTAGTTATTTATAAATATATAAATAGCTTTTAATATCTATTAAAGTACTATTATAAAATTAATAATCTATAAATATACGAGTAATTATTATAAATAAGTACGAGATAGTAATAATATAAGAACGATTTAAAAACGATATATTATTAGTTATAAGATATTTTTTTTAAATAAATAGTATTTTTAATAAAGAATAATAGACTTTTTATTAATTAGAAAATTACTCTTTAGTCGTTATATAGCTAATTTTTAATTATTAATTAATAAGTATATAGTCGATATCTTAATAGTATATAGTTAATATATATTCGCTATATATCTAATAGAAAATTAATAGTATATATATTAGAATTATAGAAAAGTAAGTATTTTATAAATTATAATTAATCTTTTAATTATAATTAATCTCTAATATATTTAATATTCTATCTTTAATAGATTATAAACTTAAAAGCGAGTTAGATAATATTAACTAATATTATATTTTCTAATATAAATATAAGTAAAGATCTATAAATTAAATTTATAATCTTTTTTTTAATTAGAGCTATCGAGTAAATTTAATAAGCGATCTTTAGTAAGCGAACTTTAATAAGCGATATTTGAATTTCTTACGCTTTAATAATTATAAGACTAAATTTAAAAAATCTTTTTTTATCTAAAAGTCTATATTTCGTTCTATAATTTAAAAAAAAATGTTCAAAATTTAATAGAAAATAAAAAAGTTATTCTATATATTAATAATATATATCTATTTTTAATAAGAAAGACGCGAAAGAGAGAAGATTTTAATAGTTATAAACGTTAATTTATTTACTCGCGATAACTTAGCTAGTTTAATTAAAGAGCGTAGATCTAATAAATTAATTATTAATTATATATATAAATTTAAGATTTTCTAATCTAGCTCTATCTTATTTTATTATATATATTAATTAAATTAAGTCTTCGATAATTGTTTATAAATAGATGTATCTTATAGCGATAGTCTATTTTTTTAATTTATACTTATTAACGTAAGAGCTATTACTATTTAATTTATATAAAAAATATTAAAATATAAATCTTATTTTATTCGAGAGTTCGAAGTAATATAAGGAAAAAACTCTTATATTATATAAGAACTCGAAATAATTAAAATCTTTTATAATATTAAAGAAAGATTAAATAATACGAGTCGAATATTGAAAAGTCTTATTTTATTCGAGATTTTAAAACGAGTATTTAAGCTTTAATACTCTTTTTATTTACTTTATAAAAAGATTTTATAAAATTAATAAAATTAATTAAATAGCTAATCTCGAATATAAAGTTTAGATTTACAAATTAATATATATATAAAATAATATATTAAGATCTAGAAAACTTAATAATCGTAGAGAATTATAATATTAACTTCTTCGTTTATTATATATATATTATATATTATTAAAATTAATAATTAATAATTAATACTTAATAATAATAATTAATAATTAATAATTAATAATTAATAATTAATAATTAATAATTAATAATTAATAATTAATAATTAATATCTTACGAGAGTTACTATATATAGAAATTTACTATTAATAGAAAGTAGATAAGTTATTCGCGATAATAAGAAGATTTATATAATAAGAACTATATATCGAAATATATTTAGATTTTACGTTCTCTATTAAGATATATTTAATAAAGTTATATAGAACTTTCTATTAATAGAAAACTTAGTTAAATTAATTATTAATAAATAGTAAATAATTAATTAATGAAATTTAATAAAGATATTATAGAAATATAAGATAAGATACTTAGTTATTAACTATAGAGTTACTATAAAGAAAAGAGCGATTAGATATAAGTACGTTAAGACGTATTACGTAACTATATTACGTAATTATTTAGACGTTAAAAAATAACGTAATTCGAATTTTAATACTTCTCTTTATACGTATTCTCTTATAAGCGAAACTTAGTAAATACGAAGTTTAATATTAATAAGTCTAAAATCGAGTAGATAAGATAAAATAACTTAGTTAATTTTTATCGAGTTATTAAAGTAAGATTAGCGTTAAATAATTAAAGTAAAATTAATATTAGATAATTAAGATAAGTTAGTATTAAATAGCTAATATAAAATTATATCTTCTATATTCTTATTTCTCTATATAAATAAAATTAAAAAACGCGAGATTTAAAGTTCGCGATATTTAAAATAGAGTAGATAAAATAAAAAATTAAAATTTAAAAACGATTATATTAGACTAGACACTTATTAAGATTTAACTTAAGATTAAAAATTATTTCTTAGAAAATTTTATTTCTAGACTATTTAATATATATTAAAAATTAATTAATTTAAGATTAAAGAATATTTATAAAAATAATTAAATAAAATAATTAGAAAAAATTCTTCTAATTATATATCGTCGACTATAAAATCTTTATAAAGATTATTTTAAATAATAATAATTAATAATAATAATTAATAATAATAATTAATAATAATAATTAATAATAATAATTAATAATAATAATTAATAATAATAATTAATAATAATAATTAATAATAATAATTAATAATAATAATTAATAATAATAATTAATAATAATAAATATAGAAAAATTTAATATTTGAAATATTAATAATAAATAAATATAGATTTAATAAAAGATTTTTAAAGATTTAATAGCGATAATAATAATAGCGTTAAAGAAATAGCTATTTTAATATAAAATAGCGAGTTAATAAAGTATTAAATTTAGTATAATAATTTAATAAGTAATTTAATTAGTGATTTAAATTAATTATTTATAATATAGAGATTAATAAAATAACTTCTCTAGAGTAGATAATAATAGATAATTTTTTTAAATCTAGGTATAAATATAATAAAATAGCTTTTATATTAAATATTATTAAATTAAAATTATATTAAAATAATAGTAAGATTAATAATTATTTATAAAATAAGTAAATATAATTTTTATATTAAGAATATTATAAAAAGTATTAAATTTATTTAAATAAAAAGTCTTAATAAGTTTATTATATATTTATAGTATTATTATTAATCTTTTTTTATACGAAATAATAGATAATATTAATATATTTAATATAAATATAAAATTAAATATTTTTTATAAAAATAATTACGCTTTAATTATTATTAAAAATAATAATAATTTTAAGATTTATATCGTTAAGATAAAAAAGTTAATTAAGTAAATTTCTTAGTTAGATTACTTTCTTAATAATTTATATCTAATTAATAATCTCTATCTTATAAATAGATAATATTATAATAATTTAATATTTATATAAATAAATATTTATATAAATTTTTATAATAAAAAGATAACTAAATATAAATTTTTAATTTATATTATTAATTTAATTAAAATTAATATAATTAATAAACTCTTAAAGAGAGTTTTTATATATAAATTTATAATATATTATATTTTTTAAATATCGAAAAATTTAAATAATTATATTTTAATTAAATTTTAAATATAATATATATAAAAGATTTTATCGCGAATTTATTAATTTTTTTATAAATTTTTTAAAGTAATATAACTTACGAGTAAAGGTCTATAAATTAAATTTATAGTCGTTTTTTTTTTATTAGAGCTATCGAGTAAATTTGATAAGCGGTCTTTAAAGAGCGAACTTTTAATAGACGATATTTAAATTCCTTGGCTTTAAATATCTATAAGATCAAATTTCAAAATTCTTTTTTTATTTGAAAGCCTATATTACGTTCTATAATTTTAAAAGAGAGATCTCGAAATTTTAATAGAAAATAAAAATGTTATTCTGAAATCAAATAATATATATCTGTTTTTTAATTAGAGCTATCGACTATCGAGTAAGCGAATCTTAATAAGCGATATTTAAATTCTATACCTTTAAAGAATTATAAGACTAAATTTTATAATTCTTTTATTATTAAAAAGCGCAAGTTGCGGGCTATAATTTAAAAAAAAAATCTAAAAAATTTAATAGAAAATAGTAAAGTCATTAAGGAGTTAAAAGTAGAGTAAGAGATTATTTTAATAATTACGAATGCTAATTTATTTACTCGCGATAACTTAGATAGTCTAGTTAAAAAGCGTAGAGAATCTAAATTTATAATTAATTATATATATAAATTTAAGATTTTCTAGATTAACTCTATCTTATTCTATTATATATACTAATTTCGATAAAAATTAATTTATAATTAATTTTAAAAAAGAAATATTAAAATAAAGATTTAATAGTTAAGATAATATAAAAATTAAATAATATAAATCTTTTATTTTAAATAAAGAATATTATTATATTAATTTATACTAATATTATATATATATAATAAATATATAAATTTAAATTTAATATATAAAACTTTATATTAAGTTCTTTCTTAATTTATTAAATTTTAATTTTATTAAAATTAATAATTAAGATATTATTAATATAGAGCGCTATAATAGTATTCTCTTTAGAGTTTATAAATATATTATTATTTTAATTTAATAGAGAGAAAATTTAGCTTTTTTATATACTTTAAAAATATTAAATTTAAGAAAAAAAAATTAAATTATAAAGTATCGTATTTAATTTATAAATTTTAATATTATTATTATTAAAACTATTAAATTAATATATATAAATATCTTTTTTAATTTTATTATATAAAAAAAATTAATATTTATTTATTTTAGATTTTAGATTTTAATTTAAAATAATTATAAATATAAAAATTACTTTATAATTTATACGCTTTACTATTAATATAAAAGTATTATAATAATTATAATTCTTCTACTATTTAAATAATTAAATAATTATTTTATTAAAATTTTATTTTAAAATATAAATATATTAATTTTCTAGAATATAAATCTTAATAAGCGTTTAAATAAGATATTAAGTATTATTTTTTATAAAAGATTTTTAATTTATTTAAAATAGTTAATTATATATAACTTATTTATAAATAATAAATTTATAAATATTTAATTTATAAAAAAAGCGAATATTATAAAGATCTTTAGAAATAAATTAGAGAATAAATTTTATAGATTTAAAATTATAAGCTTTAAATAATTATATAATAGCTTTTAAATTATACTTTATTTATAATTTTCGCGAATAATTTTAATAACTTTAATAATAATAAATTATAAATTTACATTTAAAAGTATTTCTTATATAAATAATATAAATTAAATTATTAATATAAGAATAAATATAATATTTAAATAAATAAATTAAATAGTTTATATTAAATCTATTTAAATTAAAAACTTTTATATAATTAATTAGATATACTCTATTTAAAAAAATTATATAAATTTTTATAAAGCCGTTAGCTTATTAGCTAATTAAAGAAATTTTAATTTTAATTTTATAAATATTAAAGATTTTAAAGTTATTAAAAATTTAATAATTATTTTAATTATAAATATAATATCTTCTAATATTTTTTTAAATTTGATATTTTTCGAAATATTAATAATATATTATTTATTTAATACTTTCTTTATAGCGAATATTAATATTATTAAATATTATTATTTATTTAAAATAGAATTTAATTTTTTCTTTTAAATTTAAATTAGTTTTTTTTTAAATTTATAATTAAAGATTATTTTTTTATAAAGTATATATTTTTAATATAAATAATTTTCTTTTTTATAAGATTATATAATTAAAAGATATACTCTCTCTTATATTATATAAATAATATATTTAATTAAATATAATTATAAGAGTAAAAGTACTCGAAGCGAATTAATAAGCTCGCTTACGTCGCTTATTAGACTATAAGCTACGTAGCTAAGACGAGTATCTAATATATTTAATAAAGTCTTAAATACTTATAAGTTCTCTTTTCTCTTCTTCTTTCTTTAGTTATTAGTTTATCTAATAATTAATTTATCTATTCTATTAACTATATATCTAAATCTTATAATTATATAGCTATTATATAGTTTTATTAAAAGAGATCTTATTATCTTATAATTCTAATAACTTTATTTATATAAAGTTATCTAGTTTAGCTATAATAAGTAATTTATAAGTTAATTCTATTAACTTATAAAGTAGAAATATCTTATTATAACTTATTAATAACGTTTTTAATCTAGTAAATAACTTTTATTAGAATACGTCTACTACGCAATTAAGCGATTATAATATTAATTCTAATATTAATAAAAATTCTAATAATATTATTAGCGGAAATAATAATCGTCGAAGTATTATATTTAATAATCCTTTATCTATAAATGAAGATTCTTATTTTATAAACTTAATTTAAATTTAACGCTATCGACTTCTAGAGCTTGATATTAAGAAGTAATTAATTATTAAAAAATTTAAGCTAATTGAAATATAGAATATATAAAAATATCGTTATAAGTATAGCGATAATTACTATTATAATTTAAGTTATAAGAAGATAAGTATTATTAAGATATCTAATACGTAATATCTTAATAACTATAACTCGATAATTATATTTCTTTAAAATTATAATAATTTTATCGCCTTAGTATCTTATATTAATTTCTATATAAATAAAGAAAAAACTCGCTAGACTTTAACTCTTTTAATAGATACTAAAAAGTAGATTTAAAGAAATATTAGAGATATAATATTATATAATATCGAGGAATTTATCTAAAAGAAATATAAGAAATAGTATTTAAATTAAGTTTATAATTTAATTATTAAGTCTTATAATATAGAACGTTAATTAATTAAAGTAGTTATAAGAGATATATAATTAATAATTAGCTTTAATAATTATTTTACTATATTCTAATTATAGCGAGATCGCTATATAATCGATCTAGAATATATAAAAGACTTATAAAATAAAGTAATAGAGAAAATTTCTCTAGAAGCTATAAAGAAGGCTATTTAATCTATTATCTATACTATACTATTATAATAATATTAAAATATAAAATAAAGGCTATAAAAAATGAAAGAGCTCTTTACTCTAGATAAGACTCGCTTTAATAATAAAATAAGTAATTAAAGAAATAGTAATTAATAGTATATTAAGTTTAAGAGATAATATATAAAAAGTTAATAAGATTAAAAGAAGAGTTTATTCTTATTAACGATATAAGACTAAAAGTTTAAATAAACTAAATTCGAAGATAGTAACTCTAATATTAAGCTTAAGATATCTCTTATTAAAATACGATATTATAATTATAAATAGCTAAAATATTATAAGAATTCGCTTAAATATTTAAATTACGTTATAAGTAACGAAGTATATAATTATAAATTAAATAAGGGAAAAGATAAAGTTTAATACTTATTATTATAGTATTAGATATATTATTAATTAAGCGATAACCTCGCTCTTTATTATTAAGAGATAAAATTATTATATAAAATAAAAAGTGTAAAATAATTACTCTAATAGATATCGATAATAAGAAAATCTTTATATCGTAATCTTTTATTAAAGAGACGTAGATTTCTAAACTTAAATACGCGTTAATAATAGTATATACTATCGATAATTATTAAATATTCTTATATAAGAAATATAATCTAATTTTTAATCTCGTAAATAGTCGAGAAAAAAAGTAAGAGTAAATCTTAAAGGCGTATATTATAAATATGCGAGAATACGATCTTATTCTTAGTTTTTCTTAAATTTATAATATTAATTCGAATATTTATTAGCGCGAGTAGTTCTAGATTTATCGCGATTTTTTTATAAGTAATAAAATATAAATAGATATCGTAATAGTAGATATAAAATAGTTTACGTTATTAACTAATATAGTAATTATATATAATCTAAAATAAGCGTTTATTATCTTTTTATATTAGATTCTATCTAAAAGTAGTAAGAATAATTATAATAAAATTATATAATATAATATTATATTATATAGCTAAATAAATCTAATATATTTAAATAATTTAAAAATCTATTAGAAGTCTTTTTAGAAGAGTTATTTAATAGTTTTAATATATATAACTAAATCGAGTACTTAATCGATTTATAATCTAAGAAGCTATTTAAAAATAATTTAATTTATAATATATTATATAATAAACTTATAATAATTAGAGATTATTTAAATATTACGCTTAAGAGAAAGTAAATTTAATTTTTAATTAGTTAGATTAACTCGCTAGTACTATTTATTAAGAAATTAAATAATTTATTATAATTATATATTAATTATAGAGAACTTAATAAGATAATTATTAAAAATAATTACTTATTATCGCTATTTTTAAAGATCTTAAAAAGATTTATATATATAAAGTATTTTATTAAGATTAATATTTATAATATATATTATTAAATATAAGTATAAAAGGAAGATAAGTAGAAAATTATCTTTCGAACTCGCTATAGCTAGTTCGAATATTAAGTAATATCTTTTAATCTTATAAATATCTCTATAATCTTCTAAGTTTATATAAATAAAGTACTTAAGTTATATATTAATATTTTCTATATAATATATTTAAATAATATATTAATCTATTTTAAAATAAAAGAATTATATTAAGAGTATATATATAAAGTATTACGCGTATTATTAAAGTATTAACTTTATATAAAATTATTAAAATATACTTTTAATTATAATAAGATTATTTTTCTAAGATTCTTAATAAATTAGCGCGATATTTAAATAGAGCTATCGCGTATTAAGACTATTACTAAATAATTAGAATTAGAGTTTATTAAGAATATCTTAATCTTTCTAAAATTTATAAACTTCTATTAATAATTTATATAAGACTTTTTATAGATAGCTATATTTTTAACGAATTTAATTTAAGAAATAAAGAAAGATAAGACTAGATTATCCTTCGTATTTAATAAGAAAATATATAAGACTTTTAAGATATTTAAGTAAGTGTTTATTATTATATTTATATTAAAATATTATAATTAAAAAGTATTATTTATTATAAAGATTAATACTTCTAATATAGATATAAATAATATATTTAATTAATTAAGCGAAGACGAGTAATAATATCTTATTACTTTTTTTAGCTATAAATTTAAAAATATTAAGTCTTATTAAAATATATATAATAAGAAGCTCTATATAATTATATTAGACTTTAAAAATTAAAGATATTATTTATAAACTATTAAATATTCTATTTATATAATCTTAGATTATAATAATTTATATTATTTTATAATAATAAAAGAGTTTAATATAAAGTAGATTCGCTAAGCTAAGAAATTAGCTATATTTAACTTTATAATTAAATATTATAAAAAAAACTTAACTCTATAAATATATTATTAAGAAGATTTAATATTATTAAATTAAATAATAGCGAGAATAATAATAATAATTTTTTCTCTATCTTATAAAATAAGCTTTATAATTAAAAATATTAATTTAATCTATAGAAATATAATAGTATATTTATTATAATTAAACTTATAGTATTAATAAAGTAATTAAATATTATTATTATTATAAATCTGTAAGTTATTAACTTAAATAAGAGAATATTTAATAAATAAATACGTATTCTAGATATTACGATATCGTCTTAACTTCTAATTTATTAGATTTTAGAGTTAAAGAGATTCTATTTAAAGTTATAGAAATTAATAATAATATAATTACTTAAATTATAATATAAGAATACTTTTATTATAAATAAGAAGTAATATTAAAGATACGCTATTAAATAGAATAAGCTTTTAAAATAGAGAGTTAATAAGAATAAATTACTACGTTATAATCTCGTAATCTATATTTCTAATAATTCTACTATAAAGAAAGAGATTCTTTATATAAATTATAATAACTTTAATATTAGATACTTTACTTATAAATATATTAAGAAAAATATTAGATTTAAGTATTATTAAATAGATATAATAAGCGATATAATAGAGTATATTTATATTTATCTCGATTATTAAAGAGTATAAATTTATTATTATAAATTATATAGCGAGCTAGCGTTAATTTCTCTAGATAATATAAATTTATTTTATATTATAATATTAAATTTTATTATAAATCTATTATTTATAAGAGATTTATATATTAATAAGATTTACGATATTATCTTAGTTTTAATAAATAAGCTAATTAAATATATAATATACGTAATAATTATTAAGAATTTAAAGATTAATAATCTTATTAATATCTTATAGCGAGAGTTTATATTATTATATAATATAATATATAACTTAATTTTAAATTAAGACTTTCTATTTATAAGTAAGTTTTAAATAACGCTATATTAATATCTAGATACGAAGCGTAGATTAAATATTATATTTTATTCTTAGATTAATAATTAGATTAAGAGATAAAATTAGATATTAGAATATTATTTATAAGTATATTATAATTATAAATAAAATAATTAGCTTAAAATCTTATTAATAATTATATTTATATATAATAATAGCGTATATATAAGTATTAATAAGACTTTATAAGATTTACTAATAAGATATATAGTAGATTTAAAAAATACTTTTAAGAATAGAATTTTAAAAAAAGAAATATTATTTATTATAGAGCGAGTAAAATAATTATAAAAGATAAGATTATATTTAAAAGAATTATAAGAGCGAGTATTAAAGTAGTAAGTAAAGTATTATAATAGTAATTATAAAACTATAATCTTTAAGAAAAAAGATAAAATATTATTATAAAGCTTAAATATATATATTTTATAATTAAAGAAGAAACTTAATTATAGATAGTTTAAATCTTTTAAAGTATTAAAGAAAATAGATATATAGATTTATAAGCTAAATCTCTCTATTAGATATAGAAAAATCTATTTTATATTTTATATATCGCTATTAAAGCTATAATA
Source organism: Letharia columbiana (assembly GCF_014066305.1). NCBI lineage: Eukaryota > Fungi > Ascomycota > Lecanoromycetes > Lecanorales > Parmeliaceae > Letharia > Letharia columbiana. The sequence goes on along the minus strand of NW_023501148.1, from coordinate 25,627 downwards.
CTTATATAATAATAATTTAAAGTTATAAATAATTTTAATTAATAAAGAAGAAAAGTAAGAGATTAATAAGATATTAGATAAAAGAGTTTATAAAAGTAAGATTAAGTATCTTATTAACTAAAAAGACTTCTTATCTTATAAAGCTTCGTAGAAATTAATAAAGTATCTCGAAAATATTAAAGATATAATTAAGAACTTCGAGTAAGTAAAGAAGTTATATAAATTAATATTTAAGATAAAGTTAAAGATATAATTATTAAAAGAAGTTAAAAAATAAGAAAGATTATAAAAGTAATAGTAATATAAAAGCTTTAAAGAGCGAATAAGTTATAATTAAAAGGCCTAGCGAAAATAGCTAAAATATTTATAAATATATTCTAAAGCGTTAAAGCGCTATATATTATTAGAAAGATAATCTCGAGAGTTATATATAAGATTAATACTATTTAATATTAATTTATTTATTATTTTATATTAAGAAGTAATTATTTATCTAGAAGATCTATTAGATAATAAAAAGATTTAATATAAGAGATAGCGAGAGAAGTAGTTAAAGAAGGGGCGAGAATAGCGATATTATATCGAAGTTTCTCGATATAATAAGTCGCTATATATATTAGCTATATACTCTAATATATATTAATTAAGATTTATATTATTCTATACTCGAAGAATAATATAAATATTTTCGTTAATATAGACTATAGCGATAATATCGCCTTAGTAGATAAGAATCGAGTTTATAATATATATATAACCTTTATAAAAGTATTGCTTATATTTATACTAGCGCGAGCTAATAGAAAACGCGATATAAATTATATAAGAGTTATATATAAAAGTATATATATAATAATAATAAAAGGAAATTAATATATATTAGCGTAATCTCTAAGTTATCTAATATCTCTTTTATTTATAAAAAAAAATTAAAATAGTAATAAAGGAAATTAATAGCTTTCTTAATTAAGTATATCTTTAAAATAAATATAAATATCTATTAATAATAGCGCGGGGTATAGAGATTATAATAATTAAGAGTATTTAATAATTCGTAGAGTTATAAAAGTAAAGATTTAATACTATTATCGATATATTAATATACTTCTTATACTATCTAAAAGATATTATAAATTATCTTTTAAGATACTTATTATATATAAAGTTAATTTAAATAACTTTAATCTTATTTAACTATTATCTTAATTAATATATATATTATACTATTATAATAATATATAGCTCGCTATTATAATATTATAATAAAAATAAATAAAGATAAGATAATAGATATAAAGAAGAATTAGATATTTACTTATAATAGTATTAATATTAATATTATTACTAAAAAGAATAAAAGTTAAATTAAAAGTAAGTCTTTTATACTTATTAATATAACTTTTAATAATTATTATAATAAAATTATTATAATTATAAAGTAATAATATAATAATAGCGTATAATAATAGTAATAATAGTATATCGTAATAAAGTAATACTACGTCTATATTCTATTAATTAAAATAATAATATATATAGCGATACTATCGCGATTTAGTATATAAATATAATAATATATTTAAGAAGATCTTAGAGTATATAGTATAAATATATTATTATAATATATATTAGTTTAGACTATATCTAAGTTAATAATAAATAATATAGATAATATTAATAAGTTTATATATATTTAATTATAAGATATAATAATAATAAAATTTAAAGATTAAATCTTCTAAGAAAAGATATAATTATAAGAGTAAAAGTACTTAAAGCGAATTAATAGATTTACTTATATCGCTTATTAGACTGTAAATTACGTAGCTAAAGCGAGTATTTAATATATTTAATAAAGTCTTAAATATTTATAAATTCTCTTTTCTCTTCTTCTTTCTTTAATTATTAGTTTATCTAGTAACTAATCTATCTATTCTATTAACTATATATCTAGACCTCGTAATTATATAGCTACTACGCAGTTTTATTAAAAGAAATCTTACTATCTTATAATAATTTAAAAAAAATTAATAATAAAAGATTTTAAAAGAGATCATAATACTTTTAATATTAATTAATTATATTATGAAATAATAAATAATAATAATAAATTTAAATTTAAAAGATTTATTAAATTTAATATTTAATAAAATAAAATATATCTTATATAATAGAGTTTATCTAAAATATTTAAGTATATTATTTATCTAAGAAAGTTTAGAGATAAAGAATTTTTATTTAAGATTTAATAAAATAAAGTAATTTAAAGTAATTTTAAAAATATATTTATCTTTATTATTAAAATGAATATAAAAATAATTATAATTATATAATCTAAAATAAGTTTTAAATTATAAAAGATTAATAAATAAATAAATTTAATAAATATAATAAATGTTAAAGTAGAAATAAAATTATATTTAAATATTATAAAATATTTATAATTATTAAAATTAATAGAGAATAAAGATTCTATAAAATTATTATAAAATTATTTATTTAATTATATATTAAATATAATAAGATTAATATAGAGAATAGTTTTTTAATACTTTATAATATAATATTTATAAATATATTTATTTATAATAATAATAATCTTAGTATAATCTATATCTATTATTATAAATAAAGGCCTATAAATTAAATTTATAGAGTTAAATTTTTTTAAGTTAAATCGAATTTTAGTTCTAGCTCTAAGTTAAATCGAACTCTAATCGCTTACTATACATTTTTAATCTACTTTTATTATTATAAAATTAATTTAATCTATATAATATATAGATATATATATACGAAGAGAGGCGCGCTAAGATTTAATTAGGAAGGTATATTAAATATAAAGAATTAATTTATAATAAATATCTATAAAAAATAGAGAAAGACTATATTCTTATAATAAGAAGTATTAAAATATTAAAAAGAAATAAAGATAATATGCTAATTAGTGAAGTAAATCTTATATTCTCTTCTATCGTAGTAAAATCTTTTAAATAATAAAATAGCTATTAGAGTAAGACATCGAACGATTTTAATTCGCTTAAATATATATTATTTAATATTTCTTCTATAGAGACTTAATTAACTATAATCGTCGTAGTAGATTCTCCTCTCATAAGCGAAATATCGAAAAAAAAAAGATAATATATTAATTACTAGTGTAAATTCTATAATATCTTCTATCGTAATAAAATCTTTCAAATAATAAAATAGCTATAGATATCGAATAATTTTAATTTATTTAAATATATATTATTCGATATTTCTTCTATAAAGGTTTAATTAACTATAATCGTCGTAGTAGTTTCTTCTCTTATAACGTTATTATAATAATATATTATATTAATATAATAGAGATAATAGACTAAGTTATAATAGTATTCTTCGCTTATTAAATAATAATTTAATATAAAATTATAAAGAGTATATAACGTGGAATCTTAGAGAGCTAAGTCGTATTCTTAATAATAATAATCTTATTACCGCTTAATTTCTTCGTAATATTCTTTATAGTATTCTTCGTAGTATTCTCCGCATTTATCTATTATAGTTTCTTCTCTTATAATATTTCTTCTATAGAGACTTAGTTAACTATAATCGTCGTAGTAGATTCTTCTCTTATAATATTATTATAGTAATATACTATATTAATATAGTAAAGATAATAAATTAAGTTATAATAATATTCTTTATTTACTAAGTAATAATTTAATATAAAATCGTAAAGAGTATATAACGTAGAATCTCGGAGAGCTAAGTCGTATTCTTAACGATAATAATCTTATTACCGCTTAATTTCTCCGTAGTATTCTTCGTATTTATCTATTATAGTTTCTTCTCTTACTTCTTCTCTTATAGAGTATTAGACTAAGTAGCTACATCTATAAATCAAAAGTGAATTTCGCACGATTTCCGCCGGGTCCGCACCATAAGCACGATTTAGTACGATTTAGTCTATTAAGCAGACTTTATCTATATTTAACCCTTTTCGCTAGTTCTACTAGTTTAGCAACTTTAAAAAATTTTTAGTAACTTTAAAAATTTTGCGTAATATACTCTAATATACTCTAAGTACTATTCTATATATATATAATATCAATATATATTATTATTAATATACGTATTATTATACGTTATACTAGAGCATTACCTACGCGACTAATTTTATTAAATCGTCTAATTCTATAGCCAAATTTAAGTTAACGTTAATATTTATTATCGTAGAACCTTATCATCGCAACGTCGATTATTAGAACTTTTCTTTTTTATATATATTACTGTTAAATTAATAGAACTAGCGGAAAAGATTAGAATAGTTATTAAACCGGCGGAATTTAGATAAATTCTAATTAGATTTACTAATTCGGCGGATTTTGTGATTTCCGCGAAAAACGCGCGATCAGCAATTTCAAATTTTGTAGAAACTTTTAGATTTGCAGATGTAACTAAGTAAATAATTAAGTAATTAACTAACGATTTAATTAAGTAAATTACTAAGTTAATAAAATAGATAGTATTAATTAAGCGACTAATTAAGTATCTAATATATAAAGAAGAACGATAGCTATAAATTCGTTTAGACTCTTTTTAAGAGCTTTTTAACGCGTTTATAAATAGTAGTAGATAGCTATTAAACTCGCTTACGGCCTCGATTATTAATAATAGCGAATTCGCTAAGAGATAATCTAAGAGCGTTAATAGAGGCTTTAAGAGACGGGTAAAAGAAGTATATATATCTAAATCGAACGCGTTTAATATAACTATAATATTTAAATATTAGTTTAATCTATCTATCGCTAACTTAAAAGAAGTATATAGAAGAGAATATATTCGTTCGAGCTCTTTTTAAAAGTCTTTTAACGCGTTTATAAGTAGTAATAGATAGCTATTAAGCTCGCTTACGGCCTCGATTATTAATAGTAATAAATTTATTAAGAGATAGTCTAGAGGCGTTAGTAGAAGCTTTAAGAGATAAGTAAAAGAAGTATATATATCTAAATCGAACGCGTTTAGTGTAATTATAATATTTGAATATTAATTTAACTCATCTATCGCTGGCTTAAGAGAAGTATATAGAGGAGAACGTATTTATTTAAACTCTTTTTAAGAGTCTTTTAACGAGTTTATAAATAGTAATAGATAGCTATTAAACTCGCTTACGGCCTCGATTATTAATAGTAACGAATTCGTTAAGAAATAGTTTAAGAATATTAATAGAGACTTTAAGAGACGAGTAAAAGAGATATATATATCTAAAATATTAAGTAACCTTTACGCGAGAGATATCGAAAACGATTATATTTATTTTAATAGAATTAAAAGAATTAATAGAGTAGTAAAAGAATAATAGTTATATAAATAAATAAAAGAATTATTATCTAAACGCGTTTAATATAACTATTATAACTACTATATTTAAATATTTATTTAATTTACTAATAATAGATTAAACTTTATAATTTTTATAGCGTTAAAAAGCGTAAAGCGAGATCTATAATTTAAGAAATTATAAATTAACTATATATATCATAAGCTAAGTACTTTAAAGTATAAAACTTTTATATATAAATTTTTAATAAGAGAGCTTAAAAGAATTATCGAATTAATTTAGTTAATTTAATCGAAGAGCGTAGCGAATTTAAATTTATAATTAACTATATATATAAATATATATAAATTCAAGATTTTCAAGCCTAGCTCTATCTTATTCTATTATATATACTAATAATAATAAATTTATTTAAATTTTATTAATTTAAATAATTTATATAAATATATTAGAGAAAATAAAATTAAGTTAATAAAAATATTATTATTTATTATATTATTATTTATTATATTATTATTTAGATTATTATTATTTAGATTATTTTAGAGATTTAAAAAATAGATTTTAATTAGAAATATTTATAAATTTTAAATTATTTTTAATTAAAATATAGTTACTTTTATAAAAAGAGAATATAATATTAATATTTAAAAGTTTATTAATAAAAAAGAAATAATATCTATATAAAATATATATAAAATATTAAATTAAATAATATTTATATACTTATTTTAAAAGAAGTAGTTTAAATTAATAATATTATAATTAAGAGATTAAATTTAATTATTTTTAATATCGTAAATAAAGCGAGAGTAGATCTTTTTATAAATAATAAATAATTAATAATTAATAAAGAAATAATAAAAATAATTAAAGTTTATTATTATATAAAAATATAAATTAATAAAGTTAATAACTATTAAGTTATATTCTAAATGAGAATTAATAATTATCTTATAAGCCTTAATAGTAATAAAAAGAATTAATCTATTACCTTACGAAAGCTACTATATATAAGTATTTACTATTAATAGAAAATAGATAAACTATTAGCGATAACAATACGATTTATATAATAAGGACTACATATCGAATATATTCAGATTTTACGTTCTATATAACGTATATCGAATAGAGTTATATAAAACTTTCTATTAATAGAGAATTTAGTTAAATTTATTATTAATGGATAGTTAATGGACCGTTAATGAAATACGAAAGAGATATCGATTTATAATTATTTTAATACTACGCTATAAAGTAATATATTAATATATTACTAGTAGAGAATTAATGAGTAGCGGTAATATATGAAATTTTTTGAAAATTTCTTTAAGTCCCACAGCCCTATAGGGCTATATATCTTACTTATATATTAAATTTCGAGAAAAATCGAAAAATCGAAAAATAAATCACGTGACGTTGATAAATAGGCTATTATAAGCGAAGCGAGATATCCGAATTAGTGTAAACCTTAATATATAATAAGGGAATTATCTAATAATTATCTATTCATCTCGAATATCGAATAATTTACTATTATAGAAAATACAATATTAATCTAGAGTTGATTGAAAGTTGACTGAAAGTTATAACAAACATCGAGTTAATAATATAGTCACGTGATATACTCTAATCATATATTTCCTCTAAGGTATATATAAATTAGTTATTTTAACGAACTATATAAACTATATAATAAGAACTATATATCGAATTATATAAAATAAACTATTTTAAATAGTTTATATTTTATATAATATATTAATATAATATATCTACTATTTTAATTTATAATAGATTTAATAAAATCTATTATTAGATTAAACTTATATATTAATAAAGAGTTAATAAAGAGTTAATAGAAAATTAATAGAAAATTAATAATAGAATAATATAATAGTAATTCTATATTAATAGTTTATTCTATCTTAATATATTATAAGTAATTCTATATAAATTATATTTAATATCTTTAATTATATACGCGTATTAATATATTTAGATAATAGATATTATTTAATAATTATTATATCTATTATCTAAATAGCTAAGATAAATATTACGCTACGCTATTAATTTATATAACGTTATTATATAACGCTATCTCTTCTTTAAACTTTATTTATATATTCGCTTATATATTAAATAAGTATTATATAATTTTAATAATTTTAATAATTTTAAAGAAAAAAATAGTATTATATTTAATAGATATATACTTAAGATAATTAATTTATAATATTAATTATAATACTACTTTTCTTTTAAATAAGTCTCTATTAAGATTAAAATAGCTTTTTCTAATATTTATATATTTAATAATATATTATATAATAATATAATAATATAATAATATAATAGAATATCTAAATAGAATATAAAGTCGTTAAATAACTTATTATAATACTTTATTACTTAATATAATTATAATCTATTATATAAATTTATTTCTATTCTTTTATTACTTAAATTAGCGAATTTAAAAATACTTTAATAGCTTATATACTATTATTAATATATATTATCTTCTTATTCTTATATTTTATATAAAGATTTAAATTAAAATAATCTAAAATAGTTATTAGAATTATTATTAGAATTAATATAAAATATATTAAGAAAATATAATCGAAATAGTAGAGAATATAGCGCGATTATATACTTAAAAATAGAAAAAAATCTAATATTTAAAATTAATATTTATAATACTTATATTAACTATATTATTTTATTTTCTTCTCTACTATAGCTAATTTTATATTATTATTTTATCTTAATATTTTATAAGATATAAATCTTTTTTTTTTTTAAATTATATTATTTTTCTCTTATTTATATTATTATTAATATTATAATATAATATCTTTTTTAAATTAATAATAGAATATAGAATAATAGTTTATATATCTAGCTCGCTTATTTTATCTATTTATTTTAACTAATTATAAGAAGATAGATAGATATCTTATATCTTATTATCGCTATTATTATATTAGCTTAAAAATCTAAGTCTAGAATTCTAATTAATCTAAAATTAAAGATCGAGTTATTATTATTAAAGATAAGATTTATAATAATAAAATATAGATTAATAAATATCTGTTTAATAAGAAAGTTAAAGAAATTTAAAAAGATTAAAAAAAATTAAAGATATTTATAAAGATAAATAAAGATACTTAATATATAAAAATATTACGCTATTATTAAAACCGTTAGTAATTCTATTATAAGACTTCTATATTATACTAATAAGAAAATATATATTATTATTTATTTTAAAATTTCTAGAGATACTATTTATTTATATACGTTTTTTATTAAAAAAGTATTAATCTATTAATTATTATTAATTATATATCTTATTATTAAAGAAAAGCTTTATAATTATATCGAATATCTTTTTATATATATAAAATATATATATTAGATTTCTATCTTTTAAAAAAATTATAATCTAGATTATAATATCTAAAAAATAAGTATTTATATTACTTTTTAATTTTTAATTAATTAAATCTAATTATTTATAGATTTATTTTTCGATATCTTTTAATAATATAGATATTTATATAGTTTTAAATTAAATATCTTAATTAAATGAAAGTTCTACTATTAGATATTTTAGAAAAATATTTATTATTTAAATATAATTATTAATATTATAAGCTTTACGCTAGAATTAACTTTCTACTTTTTAAATTATTTTATAAAATTATTTAAATTAGAATATAGATATATAGATATATAATAGAGCTTAAAGTAATATTATTAATAAATAAATTATATTTATCTTCTCGAAATTCTTTTAAGTTAAATATTAAGTATTTCTCGAATTTCCGCTAAGTTTATATTTTAAGAGTTGCTTAATAATTTTTAAATTAGAGTTTTAGCGATTTATATTTTAAGTCTTAATATCTATATTTAAATATTATATTTTATATATTATATTTTATATTTAATAATTTAATATCGAGATAAATAATTTTAAAATATAAAAAATATAGTGGAATTTTTTATAGAGAGCGTCTATCTAGTAAGTGTTTATAAATTTTATTATTTTATAATTTAAATAAATATATTTTTTATTATCGAGATAAAAATCTTTAAAATAAACTATCTCTATTTTATATAAATTAAATATTATAATTTTAAATTAAAAGTAAGATAATTTCTTTCTATTTTAATTATTAAGTTTTATTAAATTATTTAATATATTTAATATATATAATATAATACTTCTTACTTTTAATATTAGAAAGTTTTATAATATTTATAATTATAGATAATTTAAGATAGAAAGCGTTTAAAATAAAATTAATTTAAAAAATATAAAAGTTCTCTATTATAATAATATATATAAATATTCTAATTTACTTATATAAAAGTTAATATAGAAATACTTTATTTAAATAAGTAAGTTCTCTCGCTTTAATAGTAATAAAGTTATTAATTTTAAATATAATTTAATATTTAGATTCTCTATATCTTAGTAATTAATATTCTAATTTTATTCTAAATTTATCTTTAGTATAATTAAGATTTCAATATAATAAATTTAAAAAGAAGTAAGATATATTTATTTATAAAGCTTAACTTTTAATATTATTATAATCTAATATTATAAAGAAAGATTATATTTAACTTATTATAGTAATCTAATATTATTATTATATTTAAGATTAATAGACTAAAGCGATTAATTTAATTTTTAATAAATCTTTTATTAAGATAATTTAAGATAATAAGCTTTTTATATAATTTATTCTTTAAAATAATTAATTTTAACTCGCTCTTTATATTCTTTTACTCTCTTTTAAAGAATAATGATAATTATTTAAGTAATATTAGATACTAAGTATAAATTCTTTATTACTTATTATTAATTTTAATTTAAAATATTATATTAAGCTAATAAATATAGAATTAAATTTTTAATAAAAGAAATTTTAGATAATAGTATCTTAATAATATCGTAATAATTTATATATAGAATAGATATCTTAAAGTCTCTAGATATTCGAGTTAGCGAAATATAATAATAATAATTAAAATAATTTTTTATCGATATTTATCTTCTTTAAAGAAAATTACTAAATTATTTAAAATTATATATTTTTATATTACTTTAATAGAATATAATTTAATATAAATATTTAAGTTATCTATAAAAGTTTAAAACGCTTTTTTTAATAATATTTTTTCTTATAATAAAAGATTTTATAAGCTTTTTATACTTTAAGTACTCTATCTTCTATATCTTATATTTTTAAAAATATTAAAAATATCTAACTCGTCGTTAGATTCTTATTAAGATTTTATTAATATTATATAACGTTATTTTTATATAAGATTAAATATATTAATTAAATATCGACTATTAAAAAGATAATTTAATTATATAGATTTTTTAATTAGCTTAATTTTAGCGCTAAGTATATATAGATTATTAATATCTATTATAATAATTAAAATATTATAATCTTTATTAAAAAAATTAATTTTATATATGTATTAAGTATATTAATATTTAATATTATTATATATAGAAATAAGTTATTACTAATATTATTATTTTTAAATATATCTTTATCGAATAATAGATAGTCGATAAACTTATTAAGATATTATTTAAGAATAAATTTAAGAAGTTTTATATATTAATTAAATTAAAATATTATTTATAATATTATTTATTTAGAGAAGCTAACTTCGACTTTAAAGAAGCTATTTTATTAATTTTTATAGTTTAAATAATTTACTTAAGCTACTCGTTAAGCCTTAAACTTAATATTCTATAAACTCATTATTTTATATTAAAATAGCTATTTTTTAGCGCTATTATCGCTATTACTATTAAATCTTTATAATTTTTCGAAATATTTTTATCTATATTACTATTATTATTAGCTATTATTATTAAAAACTAGATATCTAAAATAACTTTATAAAAGCTTTATAGCTAGTTATAATATATAAAATAAAGAATTTCTTTTAATTATTTTATTTAATTATCTCTATAAATATTCTTCGATTTTAAATTAATCGATTTTTAATATATACTAGATAGTTTAAAAATAATTTTTTTTAAAAACTATTTTTTAATAAAAAGTGGAATTTAAGATTTAATATAGTCGTTTTTAGATTTCGACTTTTTATTTTAACTACTCGACGTTAAAAATTTACTTTAACTATTTAACTCTAACTTTACTTTAATTATTTAATATTAGATTTACTTTAATTATTTAACTCTAACTTTACTTTAATTATTTAATATTAAATTTACTTTAATCATCTAGCTTGAATTTCACTTTAATTATTTAATATAAATTTTATCTTAATTATTCGATATTAAACTCTAGCGAAAATCGATTAAATTATTTTTATCTTATCTATTCGATTTTAATATTATTAATATTAATTCGTATATATTAAAGTAAGTATATATAAAAAAAAAAGGAGAGTATTAGAATTTAAATTATATAATTTTTAGCGTCTTAGCGATTACGTAATATAATTATATAATATAACTTAATATATTTATATCTAGTCGCTATTTTCTTTTATAGAACTCTCTATCTTAGAGGAAATATACGATTAGGGTATGTCACGTGACTGTACTATCAACTCGATATTTGTTATAACTTTCAATCAACGTTTTATTGATAGTAGAATTTCGATAATATTAAATTATTCGATATTCGAAATAAATAGATAATTATTTCGTAATTCCCTTATTATATATTAAGGTTTAAAATAGTTCAAGTATCTCGCTTCGCTTATCATAGCCTATTCATCAACGTCACGTGATTTATTTTTCGATTTTTGGATTTTTCTCGAAATTTAATATATAAGTAAGATATATAGCCCTATAGGGCTGTGGGACTTAAAGAAATTTTTGAAAAATTTCATATATTACCGCTGGCCATTAATTCTCTACTAGTAATATATTAATGTATTACTTTATAGCGTAGTATTAAAATAATTATAAATCGATATCTCTTTTATATTTCATTAACTATCCATTAACTATTCATTAATAATAAATTTGACTAAATCTGCTATAAATAGAAAATTTCTCATAACTCTCTTCGATATACGTTATATGAAACGTAAAATTTAAATGTATTCGGTGTGTAGTCCTTATTATACAAATCGTATTATTATCGCTAATAGTTTATCTATTTTTAATTAATAGTAAATTCTCATATATAGTAGCTTTCGTAAGGTAGTTAATATAACTAAGTATTCTATCTTATATTTTAATAATACTAATTAATTATCGCTTTTAAATTTTAAGTTTTAATATAAAAAATAAAAATATTTATATATAAAGTTATAATAGATATAAAAAATATAATTAAAATTAAGAATACTTAATAATAGAAATAATCTAAAAATATAGATTAATTTTTTATAGAATTATATAAAGTATAATTATTATAAATATATAAATCTTCTTTTTAAAGAGAGATTAGCACTTTTCTTATATTACTTATTTAGAATTTTAAATTTAAAAAAATTATATTATTAATTATTATTATAAGATTTTAAATATTATTCTAATTTTATAATTATAATAATAAAATATAAAGAACTATAAATAAAAAATTCGATAATAAGACCTTAGCTCTCTTCTTTAAAGGGCTTTTAAAAATCTAGAAATTAATATTAATAAGATATTCTTATTATTTTAATTTTGATAAATTTATAAATATATTAGAAGATAATATTTTTAACTCTAAAATACTTTAACTTATAATTACTTTAGTTATTAATATTAATATTTAATTACTTTTAATTAATAATTAATAATTTAATTAGTATAACCCGTCGAATCTACTGCGACATCAACGACTGATGATAAAGCACCATCATGGCGCTTTTTGCCGCTCGAGAAGTCCCATCTACCCACGGGCCTCACGCAAATGAGTCGAGAAGAACTACCTTTCGAAGGGTTCGGTTGTATCAACGATGAGTCCTCGTTCTTATCCACCTCCGAGCTTTCCTTCATCTCAGCGGACCCCGATGAATATCCAAGCGAGCGTTCTCAGGTCTCCGACTCCGACGAAGAAGACGTGTTTACCCAGTATTATGAGCACTCCTTCGCGATTCACGAAAACATTCCTTCTTCTCAGATCGTTGGCGCGGAATCCCTTGACGAATCTTTTACCACGGAACTAGAAGACTTGTCCGCTGCTGTTTCCGCCAGCAGCCAATCTCATCCAGAAATTCAACTCACACGCTCAAGGCTAATATCGAGCCATCTCAGCGACCTCAAAGACATGCCCAATGCAGCCTATCTACGGTCGATAACCCCGCAGACGATGACAGTGAACCTGGTGGTGGGTGTTATAACCATCTCGCAACCACGAAATATTAAGACACGCAGAGGCGGACGTTCGATCGAGCTCGTTGAGATGCTTGTGGGCGACGACACGAAAGCTGGCTTCGGAGTCAACATCTGGCTTCCCCCTTCCCAGAAGAGCAATCATTCTGCACTTCAAGACGGTGAGCTACGAACCCAGACTTTGCGACTACGACCCCAGGATGTGGTACTGGCAAAGACCGTCGCTTTAACCTCGTTCAGGGGTAAAGTCTACGGTCAAAGCTTACGGCGAGGGATGACTACGCTGGATCTGCTCTACCGGAATGTGGTTGATGGGGATGATGCACGTGGTGCTTACGGCGCCGCGGAATTAGAGCAAGGCGCCATCCACGAGCCGCAAGTCCGCAAGGTGAGGGATGTCAAAGACTGGGTTATGCGGTTCGTTGGAGCCAACACAGGAGCGTTGCCTTCAGGCAGAGCGTCGAAACCTCGCCTGGCGAACAAGAATCAAATGCAGGCATTGCCAAACGATACACCGCAAAAGTAGAACTGCTCTCACACTTTCAACTTAAGGTCATGGCCTTAGTCAATGCAGATCCTACGATCTGGGAAGTACTCGCGCGGACATTGAAGCATGGTGAACCACTATAGACAGGCTTCTTTAATGCTGGCATGGTGAGACATCTTGGGTGGGAGGACCGACTATGCTTGGAAAGTTAATTGAAAAGTTGGCGAGCCGGCCAAAAGGCTGTTCGTCAAGGATTATTGATGCTCCGGTAGGATTTATGGATTTTGTCCGGGCTGAAAGGCGCGAATTGAGCACTCGTCCCACAAACAATTAGTACGTCCGTAAAGATGGTGCATTGACTTCGAACGTATCGTGTTCCACTATCCAAACCGTGGATTCTCGCCTCCCGAACGTCCTCATCACAGATCCCAAATTGAGAGCTCCAAGAGCATTATCACGAACCCCACAGGCCCCGTTTGGTCCGCCTCCCCAGCCCTTCTGTTCCGGCCGTCCCCACGCCTCTCCCTGTCGCTCTGAAGATGCAGATAGCTTCAACCCTCCCGGTCTTCTGCCGCAACGCCATTGTCAACTTCCAATCTCCCTCGTGTGACTTTGCCCACCAGCCCCAAACACATCGCGCAAGGCACGACAGCCGCACTCACTACCGCTTGAAAGATCAATGCCTTACCCATCGTAAAGGGCGGATTACCCTCGCTCCCTTCTTTCAATACATCGCTAATTACAATAAAGATTCCACCCAGCAACTGGCCGCCAGTCCAGCAGATTGTAGAACCGGTTTCGGGACCTACAGGCCATGTAACTTCGACCAACCATTCCAACGCCACAGGAACTAGGGAGAAAGAAGCAGCGCCCAGGATGGCGAGAATGATGTAAGGAGCCACCAGACTGCGAGTTCCAGGCGCCCAGATAAAAGCAAGATAGCACAGCGCGATCAGCGGAACCGAAGTCTTGATGAAAGGTAGATAAGCCTTCGTGCGATCCATAATCGGCGAAGTAACAGCTGCGCTGACCAGCCCAATTAGTATGAGTACAGCGCCCGCAATGCCGCTCTCCGTTTCCGAAAAGCCGTAGGGCGTCATGATTTGAGTGAGGAGCGAGGAGATCGAATTAAAGAAGCCGACATAGACGGCGAAAGGCAGTAAGATGAGGTAAAAGGTTGGGTTTCTGCCCAGCAGGTTTACTGTTTCGCGGATGCCAGGCGCGGTGTGCGTGGAGGAGGGGGAGACGGGCGTGGGTGGTTTGGAGGGAATAAAGAAGGAAGGGATTGAGGCAACGGTCGAGATTATGGCGACGTAGAGGGCCATATTTGGTATATCGGAAGCTTTGGCTGCGAGAAAGGGGTTGATGAGCTGTCCTAGCGCGCCGCCGAAGGGGTTTGCGAGGGAAGCGACTGCGGTAGCGGAGACGCGGCCGGAGGGTGTGAACCAGATGTCTGAGTATCGAGTGGGCGCTGAGAGGACAAAGGGTTGCGCCAGACCGATGAGGATTTGACCGAACATCGTAAGACCGAAGCTGGGAGGTGAGGTCCGTGTGCCAGCATAGCGTATCCAGTTTCCCAGAAGAATGAGTATGGATGCTATGATGATTGCGAGCCGCGGGCCGCCGGTATGGAGGGTCCAGATAGTAGCTGGAGCGGCGGCGACGAAGGCGAAGAGAAATCCCGTGGAAAGCCAATTTATGATGCTAGGGTTTGTAGAGTAGAAGTCTGCAGCGGTGTTGGCGACGGCGGAGAAGGAGAGCCACTGAGTTGTAGATATTAGCCATTAAGCGTCCTGATCGGGCCGCGGGCACTGGAGATCAGTGGTCTTACGTCCCAGCTCACAACGATGTTAAGCAAGATCAGCTGAGAGAGCCCGAACCACCTGATCTTGTACACCCTGTATTCCGTATGGCGTCCATTTATTGGCGCAACCTCCTCGCCACCAGCAGCACTGAGTCGCGAGGATGAAGCTTGTCCATTGCTCTGCTCGTCCGTATATCTCTCTGCCACCTGCGATGGGTGTTTGTGCTCCCTCGTCTGCTGAGGACTCGTATCCCCCATCTCCATCGAGTCGCCGGAAAGGAGACGCTCGGCTTCACTACGGGTCTGGTGTCTTTCGGCTTGGTCTCCACGCATTGTCCGGAAACATTTTCCGTATCAGACCGCGAACGGTCCTCTGAATTTCTTGGTAAGAGCCAGGTTGAAGCCAGGTGACAGCTGAAGATATAAGAGGCCTGACCCGCGGCGAGGTCCAAGCATGTCTAGAGCCAACCAACTCGCGCGGCCGTGGCCGCTTTAGCGAGTGAGTTAGGCGAGCAAATAACCGTTCTTCAACATATTCGACTTCCGCTCGGACTCTCGCTCAGTCTCTGTATTGACCTAAACATACGTATGAGAAGGTCAGAAGCGCGATCAAGAAGCGAGATGCCAGCTGTCAAGCTGGTTGTAGCGTCGCGCCTGGGATGTCTCCCATCTTTTCCGTGCCTGTGGCGACACCCTTCTGATTCTGTTACTTTATTGGTCCTCGGTCGTTCTTGCTGTCTGTTGCTGAACTGCGTTTCATCTGCAAGTTGCACGCAAGATGGCAGGAAGTCCAGAATTCGTGGTTGCGACACTGCCTCAATGAGCTGGCCACCAAACACGATGCTTTGCCGCGGCTCGTTTCACCAGATCCTTCGTTCTTTGATGCCATTTTATCGATTGACCTAATAATTTCATGTTATACTGTTCTCGATAATGCCTTGCATTTGTGCAAATCCCCCAAGAAGCGTTGCATTGTGGCCTGCATAATGAGTGAGGCTGAAGACCACGGATTCCGTCGACGCCATTTGTAGCCAATCATGTGTCAATCGTGAATCGAAAGTGCAGGGTCTCTCTCCTTTATTCTCCCGATTCTATACATACACAGCATCTTCAGATAGGCCGAGCTCGCACTTCTCATTACCATCCTTTCAGATACCCTATATTATCTCAGGATGCCTCCTTCTGTCCGTATCCATTTTGATTCATTCAAGTTTGGGCAGGCCCTGGATCTTGGCTCCCCTAGAATTGAAAACGTCCTCTGTCTTGTGCTTCTGGTATCCGTGGCAAATGCAGCAATCATGCCCCGTCAAAGCTCTTCGAGTGGAAGATTCGTAAACCTGTCAAGCCTTTCCAACCCAACCCCAAGCAGCAACGTACTAAATCCTTAAAGCAGTTCGACCCCAATGAATTTTTGGACTGCAGGCTGTGGGATCCACCCACTTTTCACAGGAGTTGTGGACTGATTGAAACTGTAGACTCTGCGTCGCAGACATTGCCTTTACACCAACCTCGTACCCTATGCCATTCAAAGAGTACTGGTGCTCTCATATTTGGGCCGACCCTGAGGTAAAAGCAGTGGTCACCCAAGGCCTCCAGCCGGAGACTCTTCAGCTCTATGGTCTTAACGCGAGCGCCAAAAGCTTTTGTCTGTCACTTGAATCAGCAGACTACAGTAGCTTTTATTCATCCATATCGGATGCACTTTATACGAAAACAAGACCTGTGTACTTCCAAGTGACCAATGCGCAGTACTATGTGGCCGATTGGACACCGCAGGTCACTTCTCCATCCTGTGATACTTCCTGCGAAGTGCGCGTTTGAAATGCTCAACTACACTATTGGCCTACACCGGCGCCTCAGCCCGCTATTACAACCATTGTTGATTCGGATGGATTCACCTAGTAAGGAAAGCCTTCTCTCTTTGGAACCTTGCTGTTGATAACCGAGTTAGTACTTCCGCATCAGCCTACGTCACCTACTGTAATATCTCAGCAACAGAGGACTGCCTTGGAAATTTGGGAAAGACCATCGCTAGCACAATGATAGCTCACGCACCCACGGATCTAAAGACACGAGATGGTAATTACTCTCACAGCAATGCATTAGTTCCTATCAATTACGCAGACAACTATTCGAATTGCTCCAGCAACTGGTACAGTGGCAATAGTTCGCGTATCCTTCTTGACGCACAATATGACTTGCAGCATTGCCACCCATGGCTGCAAGCCCCACCTAGATTGGAAGCTCTAGACCCAGCCTGGGCGAATTGTTTTCGCAGTCTTGATATAAACGACCCGCCTCGTGCGTTGACGGCAGCTGATTTTGTGGCTCCTACCCCACTGAAGCATTCGGTTTCATTGAGTGTTGCTGCTCCCTCACCAGGTCCACAAGCTGCACAACCCACGCCTTCGCCGACACCCCCTCCAAGCACACCTGCACCTGGTGGTGCCGCGGATAGTAAGTCAGCGAGCGGCATTCCAGACCATCCAACGCCTGCGAAGGACCCAGTGTCTGCTGATCCGATTGCCGAGACAGATGCTCCCGTCGCGACTCTCAAACACTTCATTGACCCAGCGCCTGCGCAGAATTCAGGGCCTAGTGATACGAGTTTTAATGAAGAATCTGGCGTTGCGGCTTTCAAACCTTCCAATGACCCAGCGACTGTAGATAATTCAGCTACCACCGATGCGGGCGTTGTGGCTCCAAACCCCACGGACGGTCCTGCGTCTACCAAAGATCCAGGTACGAGTGATCCGAATGTTGATTACGGTCCTGCCATTAGGGGCTATCAAAGTTACTTCTACTTCTTCTAGTGGAAAATGCAATAAGCTACTAGTTCTTTGATAGCACCCTAATCATTTCTACTTATAGATAGTAACTATTTCTTCTTCTTCTTAAATAGCCTCGTAATAGTAGTACCGTGTTAACTCCATTTGATATAGGGCCTTGGCGAATAAAACGGTCCGAGAACGATTCCCAACGGTGAACAGTGGCCTATGTGTAAAAAAGCTTGGTCCCGGGGGTGTCTGCGCTTGACAGCCAGACACCCCTATTTGGACCTAAATACCTGCCCGCAGGGCCCCCGTAAGGCCCCCGTAGAGCTGTCGCAGGGCCCCCGTGAGGCTGCTGCTAACACTATGGCCACATAAAACACCTCTTAAAGTCATTGTTAAAGCGATCCGTCTCTGAGTTAGACGGGCTGGAATCGCTGCTATCTAAAGTCTTAGTTACCTCCTTAATAAGTAGATAGCTAATATAGGCGTCTGTTAGGGCGCGTTTAGGCTTCTTTCTGGCTATGACGCCTGTAGGATCAGGCTTAGTAAGAGATGACGTGTTATATGTATAGAAGGCTACTCTAGAACGTGTAATAGAATACGCAATAAGTAGCTTATGGAGTTGAATAGCAGGTCCGGAGTTGCTATTCAAAAGTCGTTTTTTTCTACTTATCATAGGGCTGAAATAGGGCTGCAGGGGTAAATAAGTGACTTATTTCATAAGTAGAAGTAACTTTAATAGCCCCTATTGTGGCTTCAGAGTCGGCGAATGGCCCAGGGTTTCCCAATCTGGCCACTAGTGGTCCCAATGGAGGCAAAAATTCCGATGTTGTGGTTCCACAACCTGCAAAGCACCCTGCAGACCCGAGTGGATCCAATAGCACAGACCAGCAACCCAACAGGCCCTTTCCAAACACCAACGGCGAGCCGTATACTCCGCCATCAGTACATGCCGCAGCTCCGGTACAAGCGCCCTTCGTGACCACTGTTGATGGCCATGATAACATTGAGGTACCTGCATCCCATTCTAGTGTAGTCATCGTTGACAGTCAATTAATTACGGCTGGATATACCCCAACGATCGTGTCCAGCACATACATCGCTCTGCACACAAATGGCGACATCGTACTTGGTAATCCGACCATCCACAGCATCCTGCCCACTGCAACCCCAGCTTCAGTCCCGTCCTTCCTGTCGGCGGTGAGACAATGACCCTCTCTGCCGCTCATCTTATAGCCGTAGGAAAGACGTTCGCAGCAGGCGACCAGGGTCCCACAATCGACAGCGAGGTGGTATCACTGGGCTCAACGGCATTGACCATCCGGACGCCCACCGTACCTCTCGGCGCTGAGAACTCGTCTCTTCCATCAGTAGCGACCATAGCGGCTGACAAAACGGTTACGCTTGTTCCAAGCGGTATCATTGTTCAAAACGCGAACTTGACTAGCAACGGCCCTGCTGTCACAGCCTCAGGTGCACAGTCGTCATTGGGGGAATGGCGGACTAGAATCCTATGGGGACATCCACAGTAACCCTACCTCTGCACGCCTATTCTCCTTCCACCTTTACCACCTAGGTCCAGACAACCACCGCACTCTCAAACGGCATCGCAATCGCAGGCACAGCATCAACAGCGGACGCGCCCACCATCACAAATTCAGAAATACCCGTATCGGCTGGAAGCGACAGCCTGGCAATTGTTCACCGCGCGAGCTCGGGTCTCGCCACGACTCAAGGCCTGAAGGGGCTCATTCCCGGTGGCCTCAATGGCGCATCCACGGCGGCGCCGGGCACATCATCCACTTCGAACGGGACGGCAGCCAATATCACATGGTCGGCCAATGGCCCGATATTCTTCCCTCGAAGCGCAGGGAAGGTCCAGAGCCCGGGCGGCGGTCCACCAGAAAGATTGAGCAATAACTTCCTCAAAAGGAGACGGCAATTGTTCGGACATCTTCATTCAGGCCGACAGCCACGCTATCGGATCCGCCGCGCTCGGTCCGTGCGAAACCAGCTCGAACGAGATCCCGCTTAGCACGGCGATCGAAGAGCTGGGGCCCTCCCATTTCGGCCGAAGTACGCACCTATTTGCCGTTTGAGACCCGGAGTCGATGCGGTATCCGCGCTCTCGAACCGAACAGCGGAACGGATCCGGCGCCGGGGTGCGATTGCGGTGGTCAAGACGCGGTAGAGATGGGGGAAATGGCGGGATGGAGGTAGCCGGTGCAGAGGCTTACGGGTCGTGCGTTAAAGAGCGGGGAGAGCGTCAGGAGTTGGAGCTTCTCCTCTCTGTGGGTTTTATCATGATCGAGCAGATGTTGGTTTCGTCTGATAGTCATGTGATGGAATGGACCGGGGGTGAGGTCGCCGCAGGTATTTTATGATGGCGTTACTATAGTATCAGAGGCTGAGATGACTAGATCCCTGGGCTTGAATTCATGATGGGTCACCATCACTGGCGCTGGTAGACAGCAAGGGATTCGAGATCACAATGCAGGTAGCCTTTGAGGAGAAGACATTGGGGGTTTGAATTCATCGAAGCTCTATCTATTGTGCCATAGGAGAGATCTCGCATGGGCAACGCGTCTGCTCTGCTTTCTCATCTTTCTATTGAGAAAAGGGCTCATATAATTTCTGCGCCCACGCAATGCAAGAGAGATTGAAGTTTCATCTGACGAGGTGAGTGAAGATGATCAAAGCTTTAAGAGAGAATATTAATGCACATGTCGAAATGAAGTAGACCGAGTTCATTCTCTACATGATGATCGCAGGGACTATGACGGGTCAGCGTTGG
Organism: Letharia columbiana; assembly: GCF_014066305.1. NCBI lineage: Eukaryota > Fungi > Ascomycota > Lecanoromycetes > Lecanorales > Parmeliaceae > Letharia > Letharia columbiana. The sequence continues at coordinate 4,089 of NW_023501148.1, read as the reverse complement.
TCGTAAGCTCCGGAAAGGATACATGAAAATACCATCAACATTTTGCTTGATCGACTTGTGCGGCAAGATCGATCCTCCATTGACGTAGATCTCATCCCCAATTGTAACGTCTTCTCCAAGCACTGACACGTTCTCGAGTCTAGCCCACTTGCCAATCGTGCTTCTCCAACCAACAATGGTAGATTTGACCCATGCATGATCTTTGACCCTGCTACCATCCAAGAGCACAGACCGCTGTATCCGCACGCCGTCGCCAATGACAACATTTGGCCCAATAGTGACATTTGGACCGATTCTGCAATTCTTGCCAATCTTCGCCGAGGGATCAACCATCACGTTGCCTCCGTATACATATGGCTTCGAGGATGCCTCAATTTTCTTTGAGCCTTTTTTAGTCAAAGAAGAGAGGTAGAGACAGGTGCCGCTGAGGAAGTCTTTCGGCTGCCCGACGTCCATCCAGAAACCTTCAAGGTCGAAAGAGTGTAATTGGCCGTCCTTGACAATAGCTGGGAACGTCTCTTGCTCAATGGATGTGGGACGAAGCTCGATGCGCTTTAGAACGCTGGGGTTGAGGATGTATAGACCAGCATTGATTCGGTTGCCAACGAACTCGACCGGCTTCTCGACGAAACGATCAATTCTCGATGGGTGATCTGGCTTGTGTACGACTACACCGTATTTTGACGGTTCCTCGACTTTCGTGACCACGATTGTGCCTTCCTCACCATGCGACTTGTGGAATGCGGCAAGCTCCTCGAGGGGGTAGTCACAGATGACGTCTGAATTCAGGACGAAGAATGGCGAGTCGTCTTTGCCAAGGGTCTTCTCAGCCAACTTGAGAGGGCCCGCCGTTCCAAGAGGCTCGGTCTCAATGGAGAATTCGATGTTCACGTTGTATTCTTCTTCATACTGTAGGCTGTTAGTAACATCGCTTAGATCTCCCAGAATGTGTTGATTTATGTGAGGGTACATACTTTCTTCAAGGCTTTAGCCATAATATCGGGTCGGTAGTTGACGGCCAAGACGATGTCGGTCACACCAGCAGCTGCCAAGCTCTCGATCTGATGGAGGATCATGGGACGATTGGCGAACTCAACCAATGGCTTGGGCAAAGTGAGGGTCTGGCAGCAGTCAGAGACATGTAGCTCTTTCATCATGGCGCTTCTGTATCGTGCTCGCTGGGCAAAGGTTGCCGTACCAAAGGTCGTAGACGGGTGCCATAGCCTCCAACAAGGATGAGTGCTATGAAAAGGTCAGCTTCGCTGCATTGATGAGCGGAAAGCATAGAGGGGGTATACCCTTCATGACGGAAGAATTGCTAGGACTACGAGCGAATGAATAGGCGGATAGTGGGGTGGACTTGCTCGTAAGTGGGCTTTTCGTGCAGTAAGCAATGAACGAGAGACAAAGAGAACAGGTGGATAAAAGATTGAATAAGAGGTCAATGGTGTGCTTCGCTGGCTATACCTTATCACTGGGTTGCGTGTTGAAGTATTCAATTGCAGTCTGGGGGAATATGTAATGACAGCTGGCCTCACTCGTACAAATTCGGGTTCGGTTGAGTAAGGGTTTTGTTTGGTGAGCTAAGGTACGAGTAATGGTGGAGCTCAAGGCTCGAGCTGCAGATTTTAATTCCAGGACGCCGCCTCCCGAGGCTCCCGACTTTACCGAGACAGCCTAGGAGAATTAGGGCTTGCTTAGTGCTGATGTTAATTGAGCCAATTGAGACCGCCTGTGTCCCTCATCCTTTTTCCTTTTCCTTTTCCCTTTCTCTCCCTTTCATAATGCCATCATGCAGGCAATCGTGCAGCATCTAGAATAGTCTCCTGCAAGTGATAGAGACTTGCGGATTCTAGCGCAAGATCAATGACCAAATCATTGGTTATCATTATCCTCGAATCTTGACTTACTGTGAAAGGTACCGCAGGCTGATTGGAGCCCCTTCTTTGAGAAGACTACTTGAACGTCAGATGAACCTAATGTGAAAGGTACCATCTCTGTTTCTCTCTAACGTTCGCTTGGTATCCACACCCTACCGTCTGCTGCACAGCCTTCTCCTCGACACCCGATTGCCCTGCAATTATTCTTCCCTTCATCTTGCTAATGTTCTCCTCCCTCCGTCATCATCAAATCTAGGAATATGAGAACCATACGCAACATATCTCTCAGCCCGATTCTCCGGAATAAGGTTGCATACGAACAAATAGTGGCACGACCCCGAAATCCCGCTCGGGGAACCTAAATACAACTTACCTCCTTTAATCCGTTTGGATTCTCCGTTCCCTTGTGCCAAAGTCTGCCTCATTAGAGCAGCCGAATACTGATCAAACGTATCAAGCGATATAGTAATATCTTTGCTATGGGCCCAGACTTTTCCCTAGATCTACCAACGTGTGAAAAAGGCCACTTAGGTTCATGCGAAACAGTAATTGTTTAGGAGCAATTTAGTCATATATAGAGGACATTCAACCAAATACACAAAGAACGAGACTTCCACGAGCCAAATCTCATCCAGCGCATACCTTTGTCTACATCACAGTATACACCAAGATTAGCATACAACGTCTTAACTGCCTCCTAATTCGATTCCGCCTTTCCCGCTGCTCGCACAGCGCCATATCACTCCTCAACCCTCAGCCATAACAACCCAAGCTATCAGAACTCTCAACACAAGTCTCAACAAAGACGTCCTCGCCATTGACTCCGAATACTTTCAAAAACGATCCTCAAGCCCTTTCCTTGATGATTTAGTCAGCCACCGGATGTACACCATATCTTTCAATCGATACAACGATGTTACCGTGCACGTCAAGGCACAAAACGGCGTAACTTGGAGTGAAGGCGAGACTTCTAACAAAAGAAGAGGGTTGGAATTGCGCGGGGTGGATCCAGGAGGAAATGCTGTAAGTGAGGCCCATCGTCTAGGGCGGCCGGTAGTCAGATGTGAGACTCTTTGGCTGTCTGGCTGGAAACCTGCGGATACAAGATGATGATGATGAGGATAAGAAGATTCAGGTTGGATGGCCCGATGAGGGTGGACCGAGGTTCAGTTTCCTCGCTTTCTCTTAGGTTTTCATCCCTTCCATTGTCTCGTTCCTGTGTCATCATCCCCACGATTTCTCCTTCTCCATCAAGACTATTGGCAGGTTTGCATGCGTGTGCACGGTTTGGGCGAATGCGCGACCATAGGATGTATCTTATTACGAAACGCTCTTTCAATTATGTTGTTCCATTAGTCTGACTTTTTTTGTATTCTGGGACTCCACCAGCTTCTGGCTACCATGGATGAGAACACCATCGCTATGCATCTTTACCTCAAATTGTACAAACACTTCTCCGCTGGCTGACCGTTAAGTCTAACCAATTTCTTCACTCTGCTCCGCCAAAGCCTTCTTGTATTGCTTCGTAGCAACCTCGATCGCCTTCACCGTGGGCGTCAACAGTTGATTGACTGCCTTTGCACCCCCTGGAGTGCTCTCGTAATCCATCCTCCGCCTCTTGCCCGTCCGCTCAAAAAGATCCTGTACCTGCTTCTTCAACTTCTCGATATCCTTTTTGGCGCTCCGCTTCAGCGTCCGTAGCGACCGCTTTGATGCGATCCATGGCTCTGTTCAATGTCTCGAACAGCTTGCCGATTTCATCAGCCCTATTAGGGTCGCCGGAAAGGAAAGCGGACCAGAAGTGCTGGAGAAACTCGGTGGTAGTTGCATGTGTGAGGGAGAGGCGGTCGAAAATGGCTGCTGAAAGGCCAGAGGTTGACGACGATTGCACCGTGGAGAAGCCGGACGAGGAAGCGGAAAGGTCATCACTCTGGGCCCGCTGTTGGGCGATGGCGGAGAGCATTTGGACCGTGGCCCCTGAAAGACTAGCTTTGCTACCTACGTGGCCCTTTTTCAGGTTAGACTCATCGTCATAATCGCTATCACTGTCGTCATCTACACCAATAGCGGTGTCGAGGTTGGTATTAGAGCTGACGCGCGCCAGGTCCGATAGTATTGACCGAAGGACTTTGACTGGGTCCTGCTTGGCATAGAGCAGCGCATCTGCCGAGACACCGCTTCCTTTATCAGAATTGAAGAAGCGGCTTTG